>NW_024080749.1:175128-270006 GCF_003009895.1 Hyaena hyaena | reverse complement strand
CAGCAATTGCTTACTTGACACATCCCCAAAGGCAAGGGAATCAAGAGCAAAAATGAACTACTGGGACCTCATCAAGATAAAAAGCCTCTGCACGGCAAAGGAAACAATCAATAAAACTAATAGGCAACTGACAGATTGGGAAAAGATAGTTGCAAATGACATATCAGATAAAAGGCTAGTATCCAAAATCTATAAGGAACTTACCAAACTCCACACCTGAAAAACAAATAATCCAGTGAAGAAATGGGCAGAAGACATGAACAGACACTTCTCCAAAGAGGACATCCAGATGGCCAACAGACACATGAAACGATGCTCAGTGTCCCTCATCATCAGAGAAATACAAATCAGAACCACACTGAGATACCACCTCAGGCCAGTCAGAGTGGCTAAAATGAACAAATCAGGAGATTATAGATGCTGGCGAGGATGTGGAGAAACGGGCACCCTCCTACACTGTTGGTGGGAATGTAAACTGGTACAGCCCCTCTGGAAAACAGTATGGAGGTTCCTCAAAAACTAACAATAGAACTCCCCTATGACCCAGCAATAGCACTGCTAGGAATTTACCGGAGGGATACAGGAGTGCTGATGCATAGGGGCACATGCACCCCAATGTTCATAGCGGCGCTCTCAACAATAGCCAAAACATGGAAAGAGCCTAAGTGTCCATCAACTGACAAATGGATCAAGAAGATGTGGTTTATCTATACCATGGAATACCACATGGCAATGAGAAAGAATGAAATCTGGCCATGTGTAGCAACATGGATGGAACTTGAGGGTGTTATGCTGAGAGAAGTAAGTCAGGCAGAGATGGACAGATACCATATGTTTGCACGTATGGGTGGATCAGGAGGAACTTAACAGAGGACCATGGGGGAGAGAAGGGGAAAAATAGTTGGGGAGAGGGAGGGGGGCAAACCATGAGAGACTCTTGAATGCTGAGAACAAACTGAGGGCTGATGGGGGTGGGGGAGAGGGGAAGGGGAGCGATGGGCATGGAGGAGGGCACCTGTGGGGATGAGCACTGGGTGTTATATGGAAACCAACTTGACAATAAACTATTTAAGAAAATTAAATAAATAAATAAAATTTAAAAAAAGAAAGATGACGACGCTGAGACATACCCCTAAGCATCGTGGTTTAATGTGTTCTGAGGTAGGGACTCGGTACTGAGATTTTTTTTTTTTTTTTTTTTTTTTTTTTTTTTTTTTACAGCTTCCCAGGCGATATCAGTGTAGAACCAGGTCGGGACAATCACGCTGATCTACAGAGGATTCTTCGCCACAAGTCCAGGCACATCTTGAGGCTCTCTGGAGAACTTTTGTAGGATTCCTAAATCATCTCCAAAATGACCTTTTCTTTGGCTTTAAGATTCATTTTGGAAAGAAAAAAGTATGTCTACATATTTTATTAAAGCATCATTTCACTCAAAACAATTTTTTAAAACTTTTAAATGTTTATTTTGAGAGAGACAGAGTGTGTGTGTGAGTGGGAAAGGGGCAGAGAGCGAGGTGAACAGAGGGTTCAAAGCACACTCCATGCTGACAGCAGTGAGCCTGATGGGCTTGGACTCACAAACAGTGAGATCATGACCTGAGCCAAAGTCAGACGTTCAACCGACTGAGCCACCCAGGTGCCCCTCACTCAAAACAGTTTTAAAGTGTTTGCCAGCATGAGATGCTACTGTACATAAAAGGATAAAGTATAATTACTGTGGTTGCCAGGCTATGACATCTAAAATATTTTTCCCCATTGAGAACCCCATTACGCAGACTTCTATAGAGCCCAGATCTTGATCTGTGAATATTTTCTCCTAAAGGGAAGCAAGGCTTCTTAGAGAAAGGAAGCCATTTCGGGTCTGGAGCCTGGAAAGTACTGTTTGCCCTGAGGCAAGATAGTGCTCAAAGTCTAATGGGGATGTTTCAAAAGAGCTCAGAAGCCAGAATGAAAGAGCTCACACTGGCTAAATTTAGGATGACCAGAGCATCAGAAGGAATAATGACTATAAAGTGACTGTAACAGTCAATCAATAAAAATCCCTGGTCCTTGTGATGCCCAATCAAAAAGAAGAACAGGGGGGAAGAAAAAGAATTTTTTTCTTTTGCCACTATTGGAGGTGACTATTGCAAGGCCTTAATTCTGAGAGGAGAGAAAAGAAAGGGACAGCAACTCTTGCTTTATAGGAGGCGTGGAGGCTCATTTCCCAGTGATGGAAGAAAGTTCTTCTTTATAGAGAGATGCTACCTAATAAAGAAAAAAATGGAGACATTGTCAGTTATGCCTTTGGTATGACCTCTCATGGGATCAGTTTTTGGTTTTCTTCCTTGTGTTGCACTATTACCACCAAAGAGTGTCTTTTATAATCCCCTTGTGAACGTGCAGGGACCAGTGATAACTTTAGAACAGAATCTGCAAAGTCAAACTTCCACTAGAAAGACAATCTGAATATTCTCTGTAGAGATGGAGTTCTGTGGCACTTAATAGAATATCTATACCTGCAACTTGGGCGATGAAATGTATGTGTTTCATGGTTTCCCACCTAGGCAAGCACAGATAGCACAGAAAACTGCCAGCTTTCCTGCGTTAAGCCTGGTGGCCCATTTTCATGCAAGGCATCCACTTCAGAACCTCAAGCCACCACTGTTTGAGGACTTTGTTTGAAACAAGAAAGGCAGCAGAAAACAATATATTTTTCCTGTATACAGAAATTTGCTGGCTTTCTAGAAGACAGATCTCTAGTACCTGAAAGCCCTACAGGAAAACAAATATGTTGCAAGTAAAGGAATATTCATGTGGCACAATTGGACATGAATGAGTTTGTTCATGGCTTACTGGTGGACACTTTTGATCAGATCAATGAGGTCATTCTTTCCATTCAGAGCCTTATACTCTGTTAAGAAAGCTGCTAAGGGGCACCCGGGTGGCTCAGTCGGTTAGGTGTCCAACTGCAGCTCAGGTCATGATCTCATGGTCCGTGGGTTCAAGCCCTGCGTCGGGCTCTGTGCTGACAGCTAGCTCAGAGCTTGGAGTCTGCTTCAGATTCTGTATCTCTCTCTGACCCTCCCCTGCTCACGCTCTCTCTCTCTCTCAGAAATAAATAAAACATTTTTTAAAATTAAAAAAAAAAAAAGAAAGCTGCTAAGCCTTTCTTCCATCCAAACTGCTCCTCTGGAACAGGACACAGGAAGAGGCAATCGCATTGCCTTTTCAATGCTAGGGGGAAAAATGTTTCTTTAGGCTGAAGTAGAGTGATTTTTGTTTTCAGTTTTTCTGTGGGCAAAAAACTGTAGGCACCTGGAATCCTACAGAATTCTTTTGCTGGTTATTTCTGCTCCAGTGATCTTGAAATTAAATGTGTGTTCATGATCCTTAACTTGCTGACATCAAGCATGCAGACAATGCCAAAAATGACCTCACAAAGGAATGGAGGCTGCACGGATTAACCCAAAAGAGTCCTGGAAAAATCTGCCTCAAGCCTGCCCTTGTTTCAAAAAGCGTGCGATGGGACCTCGGATTCTATTACTGTGCTAGTGATCTATGTGAACAAGAGTGTTTCCATCACTGGGCGGCCTAATCCAAAGACAGAAACCACTGAATGTCAAAGACGGCATTTGCGTTTCATCACATAGCGCTCCACAACTTCATACTCCCATTCAAGCTCAACCACAGCTGCTTTGCTGTTAAATTCATGTCCAACAGATGAAAGGGTATCTTTCCATACTTGTCTGTATGGAAACCTTCATGTGTTTGCAAATCTTTGTAACAGTTTTGCATAATTTTCAAACACTGGCTGTTAACATCTGCCCGAAAAATGGAAGGAAGCATAAGCATAAACATAGTCTTTATTTCCTGTATGAGTGTCAAAAATAAATTTCCTTTGTTGCCAATGGTGTAAAACACTGTGAGTCCATTCGGGTGCATTTTCCTGGGACGTATCCCATTGCTTCCCTTGGCCTGTCAAAGTGGTACTATAACCTAGGAAAACAGGGAACGCTGTTAATGGAATGAGGTTCCTACTGGAATTACAGGCATTGGTCAGTAGCTAGGACAGGATTCATAAACTGCAGTAGCCTAAAACCTCACCATTATGGGGTTCTCCTCCATCATCTTGCCTAAGCTCATTCTTGAACAGTTGACTTCAAGAAGTGCTAAGTAGCTCTCATGTTCCTCTGAGTTCAAGAATAGAGAGAGGCTCTGACCCTATACATATCCATAGGAAACAGTGAGACAGAAACCCTTATATGTATATCTTGAGGGCTGATCATAGTTCACAATGTGTGCTGTATTTTGAAAATAATTTCCTAGGCATATTTTCTCCTTTTAGGACTGGGAAACAAGTCTGCTACTGAAAATATTTCTGTGATTACAGCGTTGACTCATGACTAGAAATAGATAGTAAAGTACAAACACATGGTCGAATTGCTAATTATATCATTGGTATTGTATTATCATATAGCATCACATCTGTTTGCCTTTGCTATATGAACCAATGAGAAATTACTGAGATTAATGTGATGGAGAGGTGCAGACCTTCTGGTCTTTGTTAAATACTTATTAATGAACAAAGTAGCTTAAAAGCTATGATGAAATATGAAAATCCAAAACTGACAGCAAATGTAATTTTGTTTGCTTCAGATAAAAGCTATAATTTTCTCATTCGACTTCATTTATAGATATCACACTATTATGGTAACTACAATCTACTCATCTTTACTATGTGTTTAATTAAAAAGGGAAATTTTCCCTCATGGATACACTTAATCTCTTTTGAATCTGTACGTTTCAATGTAGATTTTGGAACAAATGAATACATTCCATAGCACTAGCCAAAGTCAACTGTGGCATTTCTCTCTTTTTTTCTAATTAAAAAAAATTTTTTTAATGTTTTATTTATTTCTGAGAGAAAGGGAGAAACAGCATGAGCAGGGGAGGGTCAAAGAGAGAGGGAGACAAAGAATCTGAAACAGGCTCCAGGCTCTGAGCTGCCAACACAGAGCCCGATGCAGGGCTCAAACCCACCAACCATGAGATCATGACCTGGGGTGAAGTCAGAGCCTTAACCGACTGAATCACCCAGGCGCCCTGGCATTTCTCAAGTGGAAAACATAAATATGAAAATTTTTGTCTACTAGATATAGAACATAAATAGAAAAAAGAACCAAAATCTCTCCCAAAAAAATTTTTTTTAAGTATTCTACTCTTTAAGTTCACTCTTATATATGGTCTTCATAAGATGGGATTTTAGAAACTATGTAAAGTTTCAAAAATGTTGCAAAGATCCTCCACAAATATTTTCTCTATTGACTCATCTGACATCTGGGAATTAATACAAAGGGAACAATCATAAATATTTAAAAGGCTATACTAAGGGGCGCCTGGGTGGCTTAGTCGGTTAATTGTCCGACTTTCGCGTAGGTCATGATCTCGCGGTTCGTGGGTTCGAGCCCCGCGTCGGGCTCTGTGCTGACTGCCAGCTCGGAGCCTGGAGCCTGTTTCAGTCTGTGACTCCCTCTCTCTCTGACCCTCCCCTGCTCATGCTGTCTCTCTCTCTCTCTCGTAGAAATAAATAAAAACATTAAAAAAAAAAAAGGCTATACTAAAAATGTTCATTGCAATGAAAATTATGATCTTTAAAAGTTTCAAGGTCCTACAATTGTTTAAAGGACTGAAAATAATTTACGTGTACAAAATAAGAAACACCCAAAATAATAAAGATTAATCAAAAGAAAACAGGAGATGATAATTAACTTAAAATTTCTGAAATTAATGAAATAAAGAAAAAATATGGAAAATCGACAGTTGATTATTAAAAAAAAAAAAAGAAAGAAAGAAAGAGGGGCGCCTGATTGGTTCAGTCAGTTAAGCGTCCAACTTCAGCTCAGGTCATGATCTCACGGTTCGTGGGTTCAAGCCCTGCATCGGGCTCTGTGCTGACAGCTAGCTCAGAGCCTAGAGCCTGTTTCAGATTCTGTATCTCCCTCTCTCTCTGACCCTCCCCCACTCATACTCTCTCTCTCTCAAAAATCAATAAATATTTTTTAAAAATTAAAAAAAAAGAAATAATATGTTTAACATTAGGAATGAGGGGCGCCTGGGTGGCTTAGTCAGTTGAGTGTCTGGCTTTTGATTTTGGCTCAGGTCATATCTCATTGTTTGTGAGTTCAAGTCCTGCATGGGGCTCTGCACTGATGCTGCCAAGCCTGCCCCAGATGAGCTGTCTCTTTTTTTCTCTCTACCCCTCCCCCACTTGCTCTCGCATGCTCTCTCTCTCAAAATAAATAAAGAAATATACTTAAAAAACAGGAATGAAAAATACAATCAAATCATAAAATTATTTTAAATATTCTAAAAATATGATATGTAAGTTGTGTGGCAATACATTTTCAACTATATGAAGATACTACTACATGAAAAGGAGAAAACTTGAGCAAGTCAATCATCTTAAGAAAAATCATAATGATAACCTAAGATAGAGGACTCTTAAAAAAGTTCAGGGTGCCTGGGTGGCTCAGTTGGTTGAGTGTCAGGCCTCTTGGTTTTGGCTCAGGTCATGATCCCAGGGTTGTGGGATCAAGCCCCACATCTGGGCTCTGCCCTGAACGTGGAGTCTACTTGGGTTTCTCTCTCTCCCTCTCCCGTGCTTGTGGGAGGGACACAAGCTCTCTCTCTCTCTCTCAAAAAAAAAGTTAAAAAAAGGGCACCACAAAAGCTGAATAATAGCTAATCTTTAAAGAACAAATAATTCCTATGTGTAGTTTAAAAACGATAGCAAACCATACAAAAATATAGAAATACCCCATTAGTTTTATGAAACTATCACAACTTAATACCATGTGCCAATAAAGATGGCACAAAAAGAAAACTATACAGCAAATCACCCACAAATTATCTAAATGACCTATCAGTAGGGGCGCCTGCGTGGCTTGGTTGGTTAAGCGTCCCACTTGGGCTCAGGTCATGATCTCATGGTTCGTGGGTTTGAGCCCCGCATCGGGCTGTGTACTGACAGCTCAGAGCCTGGAGCCTGTTTCAGATTCTGTGTCTCCCTCTCTCTCTGACCCTCCCCTGCTCATGCTGTCTCTATCTTTCTCTCAAAAATAAATAAAACATTAAAAAATTAAAAAAAAATAAAATAAATGACCTATCAGTAACCTGCATCCACATAGGCATGGATAAATAAGAGTTAATGCAGAGGCTCTGTGCCAGACCCTTTTCTAAGTCCTTTACACACGTTAATTCATTTAATACTTAAAATGGCCATAACGTAACTACTTTTATTATCCCCATTCTACAGGGAAGAACTGGAGGCAGACAAAATAACCCTCCTGGCATCACACAGTGAGCCTCGGAGTTGGGATTTGAGCCAAGGCAGTCTGGCTCCAGAGTCCAGGTTTTGTACCATAAACAGTAGGGCTGTAACCAAGGAGAACATCTGTAAATATCATTCCACTTCAAACTGGTTCCGTAGACAACAAACTAAAAGAGCACATGATTATACCAATATCCAATCATTTCAAAAAAATGTTTATCTTTGAGAGAGAGAGACAGGGGGTGGAGGTGTCCACGTGTGGGGGAGGGGTAGAGAGAGGGAGACAGAATCTGAAGCAGGCTCCACATTGTCAGCACAGAGCCTGAAGCGAGGCTCAAACTCACCAATTGGAAGATCGTCACCTAAGCCAAAATCAAGAGTCCAGTAATTAACCGACTGAGCCACCCAGGCACCCCTAGCCAACAATTTTAAAGGAAGTTGCGTGGGGGCGCCTGGGTGGCTCAGTCGGTTAAGCGTCCAACTTTGGCTCAGGTCATGATCTCCTGGTTCGTAGGTTCGAGCCCCACGTCAGGCTCTGTTCTGACAGCTAGCTCAGAGCCTGGAGGCTGCTTCAGATTCTGTGTCTCCCTCTCTCTCTGACCCTTCCCTGTTCGCTCGGTCTCTCTCTGTCTCTCAAAAATAAATAAAAAACATTAAGAAAAATTTTAAAAAAATAAAGGAAGTTGCGTGTACCATGCGCATGAGCAGCTCCTAGGTACCATCTTGCTTTGTCAAATATTACAATTTATTACAAAGCTACTGTGAAAAAATGGTATTCCTGTCCATTAGCCTAAAGCATTTTACATTTTAATGTCTGTGAGGCAATACTGAAAGAATTTAAAAACACAATATTCATAGTAAACATTGGGGTGCCTGGGTGGCTCAGTTGGTTAAGTCTCCAACTTCGGCTCAGGTCACGATCTCATATTCGTGGGATCGAGCCCTGTGTCAGGTTCTGTGCTGACAGCTCAGAGCCTGGAGCCTGCTTTGGATTCTGTGTCTCCCTCTCTCTCTGCCCCTGCCCCTCACATGCTCTGTCTCAAAAATAAATAAAACATTAAAAAAAATAGAAAACACGATATTCATAGTAAACAAGCTAGTATAATTATTTTAAATATTTACTTACTCCAATATAGAATGCTACCATGACATATCATAGTAGAGGTGTTAAGAGAACAACGAAATAAAATAGAGATGATGGGAACAAATCCAAAGACAGAGAGTAACTCGATATGTAATCAAGTTGACATTTCAACTCAGGGTAATGTATGATTATGTGAATAAACAGTGTTGGAATAATTTACTTTCCACCTGAACTAGACCCACAAACAATAAAACTCCATACTTCTATATCTTTTAATTATGTGAGAAAAGATATCATAAATTAAGTGGAAAAACAAATAGAATGGAGCAAAATAACTGTACTGTATGTGACAGGGCAAGTGTCATTTCCCCAAATATACAAATTCTTCCTATTAATTCATAAGAAAGACAAATAACCCAACAAAAGAATTGGCAAAGATAGGAAAAGGGTATTCACACCCCAAATGCAATCAGTAACAAATGCTTGAAAATATGCATAACCCTATTAGTAGTTGGGAAATGCAAGTTAAGCAAGACAATTTTTCTACTTTGAATTATTGAGAGCAACAGAATCTGATGTTGTTGAGGGTGTAGCTGAATCTGGCAATTTCACATACAGCTGATGAGAATGTCAATTGCTACAATCTATTATGAAATTAATCTGGGACTGTCTACTGAAAATTAAAATATCCAAAATTTAAAAATCCTAAAAATGCTTTTAGGATTTCACTTAGAAGACTATAGCCTATAGAAATAAAAAGCTATGTATAAGAATCTATGTTTAAGAATCTTTACTATGGAATTATTTATAATGTAAAAAATTCACCTATAAACACACTGAACATACATCATAAGGAACAGTTGAATAAATTGATATTGCCATACCATGTACTATTATTTATAATGCAGCTATTAGAAAGTGAGTTAGGTGTACATTATTGCTTTGGAAATATCTATGATATATTACTAAGTGAAAAAAGACATTGTGGAAAAGTGTATGTGGTGTAATGCTATTTTTTAAAATATTTTTTCTAATGTTTATTTATTTTTGAGAGAGAGAGCGCAAGCAGGGGAGGGGCAGAGAGAGAGGGAGACACAGAATCCAAAGCAGGCTCCAGGCTCTGAGCTGTCAGCACAGAGCCCCATGCGGGGCTCAAACAGACAAGATGCACAAGATGTGAGATCATGACCTGAGCCAAAGTTGGACGCTTAACTGACTGAGCCACCCAGGCGCCCCTATAATGCTATTTTTAAACAAACTCTCCCTGTGTGTGTGTATGTGTGGGTGCACATATAGATATAAAAACACAAGTATAGAAGGCTGCACAGCACGCTGCTACATTTATCTTGGGGGAGGGCAGGAGTAGAGGGCAGATTATTAAATTTCTTAAATGCTTCTGTATAATTTGACTTGCTAAACCATGTCACCTTTGTTATTTGAAAAATCGAATAAAGTTCAAGCAATAGGGAAAATGGTCTAAATATTAACACTGAATCACAACCCAGACAGTTCTGGGGGAACCGTGTCCAAAACCCAAAGCACCATTAGCGTTAGTGACTGAGTCCCTGAGAATATGAGGCCCGAGGAATTCCCACACTGGTTTCAAACAAACTAGAAATAGTCAGAGGAGTAACTTGAGCATTTTTTTAGTAAATTCCACCACATCTGGAGTATAAATATCTAAATTTCCTATGAATTAAAATGTTTTATGGTGAATGATTCTTTAAAATAACTAAGTAGGCTTAAAGTAAAATATAGATAACAGGAAGATACCCCTACATTCTAACAAAACCTTGCTCTAAAATATTCAAATAAGTATTAAAATTATTTGGAAAGGACTTGGGGCGCCTGGGTGGCTTAGTCGGTTGAGCGTCCGACTTTCGCTTAGGTCATGATCTCGCGGTTCGTGGGTTCGAGCCCCGCGTCGGGCTCTGTGCTGACTGCCAGCTCAGAGCTTGGAGCCTGTTTCAGTCTGTGACTCCCTCTCTCTCTGACCCTCCCCTGCTCACACTGTCTCTCTCTCTCTCTCTCTCTCTCCTAGAAATAAATAAAAATTTAAAAAAAAAATTATTTGGAAAGGACCTAAATTTCCATGTGCAAATGATAAAAGTTATTGTACAATGAAAAATTGTGTTATTATGAAAAATTATTTAGGAAGATTTTTTTCAATATTTGGAAAATGTAAGGGATATAATATTACCTTTAAAAAGTATGATACACAATTCTATATTCTTATGATCACAACCAAGGAAAATGACAGCAGCAATAATACAACTTTTGTACAGAAAAAAAAGACCAAAAGGAAATAGACTAACACATCAACAAGTAAACAAGTGATAGACTTTGGGAGTTGTCTAATAAGGAATTTTTTGTCTTTTTTTCTATTTTCTATATTTTCCAAATATTCTAATTGTTATTCTATAGCACTTAATTTTTATAAGTGTATTAGAGCTTAATTTATTTTTATGCATTTATGTATGAATATTTACATATTTATTATTTTTAATATTAAAATTTTTTTAATGTTTATTTTTGAAAGCGAGAGTATCATGCATATGAGCAGGGGAGGAACAGAGAGAGAAGGAGACAGAAAATCAGAAGCAGGCTCTGCACTGGCAGCAAAGAGACCAATGTGGGGCTTGAACTCACAAACTGTGAGATTATGACCTGAGCTGAAGTTGGATGCTTTAACCCACTGAGCCATCCAGGTGCCCAGTATTTATTATTATATGTAGCCTGTTTTATACCTAAATAATACTACTTATTAGTAGCAAATGATTACTAATTGTTAGTACTACTAGTACAAAATACTAATACTACTATATATTAGTAGTAATTATATACAGATAAAGTGTCTTATATTATAATGCAATGAACAGTATGTATGAAATTTGGATAGTAGATATTTGAACTATCATATAGTAAGTTCTATACAATATGTACAAATAATGACTTTATAATATTACATATAGTACTTTACTCCTTAATATAGTAATAGTTATTTAGTAAATAATTATTGAGGGATAAATAAGAAACCTAAGTATGGTAAGGCAATAAACACTATTTGGACAGTTAATCTTACCTTGTAATTGTATAAAAGATTTACTTCCTAGAGCTCAACGCTAAGACCTCATAGATTATTTGCTTCAACTACTAAATATCATGCTTCATTAGCAGTTTGGAATTTCAGCCCCCATTAACTAACCCTTGCCATTCTGTGCCTACATTCTAGCGCATTAGTTTAAAGCAGTTTCTGCTGACAGTGTTCAAGACTTCTGAAAAAGCCATATTAGTAGCCAATAAAGAAGCACGATTATGTTAATCCAGTGTAGCACACCCACCATGATATCCCATAGCAGAGAGGCTAAACGGCTCCAAATAACTGACACAATACAGAAAAAGTCTGAGGGAAACAGGAATTTGTCTCCTGCAATCTTACTGGACCCTAGCTTAGCATTTCACAGCCTCTTTCAATAGATATCATGTCTCTACGTGGTCATGTTACTTAGGGGATAATGATATGTCAATAGAGACTATTCCTATTTGTAGGGTACCTTGCTGGCTCAGTCAGAGGAGCATGCAACTCTTGATCTCAGGGTCATGAGTTAGAGCTCTGTGTCAGGTATAGAGATTACTTAAACAAATAAAACTAAAAAAAAACCAAACCCACAATATTCCAACTTCTGACTCCTCTCTTCTGCACCTAGTTGAATGCTGGTGTTTCTCTCCCCATGTCCATTTGCCAACCAGCAAACTTGGTAGCAGTAAGGAAACGGGTGAGCTAATGATGCCAAGGATCAAAGTCCCATATCAGTACCTCCCCCTAAATGTCCTTTTTTTTTTTTTTTTAATGTTTTATTTATTTCTAGGAGAGAGAGACAGCGTGAACAGGGGAGGGTCAGAGAGAGAGGGAGTCACAGACTGAAACAGGCTCCAGGCTCTGAGCTGGCAGCCAGCACAGAGCCCGACGCGGGGCTCGAACCCACGAACCGCGAGATCATGACCTAAGCGAAAGTCGGACGCTCAACCGACTAAGCCACCCAGGTGCCCCTAAATGTCCTTTTTTTTTTAATGTTTTATTTATTTTTGAGAGAAAGAGAGAGACAGCGTGAGCAGGGGAGGGTCAGAGAGAGAGGGGGATACAGAATCCGAAACAGGCTCCAGGCTCTAAGCTTGCTGTCAGCACAGAGCCCGACGTGGGGCTCGAACCCATGGACCATGAGATCATGATCTGAATAGGTTAAGTCAGATGCTTAACCGACTGAGCTACCCAGGCGCCCCATAAATTTCCTTTTTGGGGGAGGGTTCTCTAACTCACTAGAATAAGAGACACTGATATTGGTATTATGTCTCGACTCTCATTAGCTTCCAAGAAAGTTTCCACCCCGAGTCAATAGGAAACCCAGGAAAGTCATCAAGGCCAAAGGAAACCACTTTTTCAGCATCCACTATGTACCAGAGAAACCCATTCAAACTAGGGAAGGTAAAGTGGCGAGTGGGAATAATTCAGGGCATCAGGGAAATCTCCCAAAATCAAAGCGTCATAGGCGTGCATGAGTCTAGAAGCAGAATCAGTCCTAATCAAAGTCTTGCCCCCATCTGGCAGGCTTCACTCACCATCTCTGCCGGAGCCTTGACCTATTTCTCACTCACATAGGCTCTGGCTCCCACTCTCTCTCTTGCCTCCCACCTTCTGTCCCCCTAACTCTTGATGGGCCCAATGTAGCCTTGCTCTAAATGACCTTTCAGCCTCACATGGGTTAAAATTTCCCCTGGGTCTCTTAATTCAAATTCTAGACAGAGGAAGTGTGATCACGGAATCTATGGGTGAATACAGTCATGAATGAATCAATCAATAATTTAGTAAATCCTGCATTCTTCTCCTTTGAGGTAGAACATTTTGTTGAAGAGAAACAAGCCATGGAACTCACTTATTTGCTCAAAACATCCACAGGTAGAAAAATTTGCAAAGATGACTCTGGGTAAGCAATCTATTTCATTATGAAGGACATTTTTTGCATAATATTTTGGTGTTTCTGTTTAAAGTCTCTTATATTTGTGCTCCCAAACTGTACCTATTAACATAGCATCATTTTGGGACTCCTGGGTGGGTCGGTTGGTTAAGTGTCTGACTTCAGCTTAGGTCTTGATCTTTTGGTTCATGAGATCGAGCCCCTCATCAGGCCCTGTGCTGACAACTTGGAGCCTGGAGCCTGCTCCAGATTCTGTGTCTCCTTCTTTCTCTGCTCCTCCCCTGCGCTCTCTCTCTCTCTCTCAAAAATAAACATTAAAAAATAGCATCATATTGAGTAATTTCCAGTAAAATGTAACAGAACAAAATCTTGTACCTTATAAGTCAGGCCCTTGTCAAGTACTTTATTATTTCACTTAGTCTTTACAACATCTAAAGAATAGGTACTATGATTAGACCCCTGAGTGAAGACATTTAGGCTCAGAATATCTAGAAATCATTTTCATGCTGCCATAGCGGAGGTAGGATTCCCAGAGTCTCTCTGTCTGTAGCCATTGCCCTATATAGCCTACTTCGTAATCCGCAGTGAAAAAACACTTTTTAAGCCTTGTGTTATATAAATCTAGTTAACACAGTTTGCTACACCTTCAGAGGTTAAACATTGTGACTAGTCAGCAGTTAACTTGAAAATACAATAGAGCTGGCAAAATGAAAAGCTGATATTTGTCATCTTTAAAGTTTCTTTAAAGCACTTTGGATTCCAAACACTGGCAATCGATTCAAAACTCGACATTTTGCAAGATGTTCATCTCAGCCCCTGCACTGTCATCGGCCAGAACTAGCAAGACAGAGTTGAAGTTGGTCCTTATTCATAGTGAAGGTATCCTGTGGAATTGTTCTTGATCGGCAAAGTTGAAAACAGCATTTCTAGATTCCAACTCTACTTGCCATATCATTTAAAGATCAATAGCCACTACTTTAAAATATACATAAATTCACAATTGAAAAGGCAATATCTAACATAAAACATTGAACGTGTACCATCCTTTGGAGTGTGATTAGTATATATTTTGGTGCTCTCAATTATCACCAAAACCCCAGCATGTCACTGCATATCCAGTTCTGTGTTACTATAAAACAGGACTCCCTTGACCATATTACATGACATCATAGCAGTTGTCCCTCAGTGCATCGTCCTGGCAGCACTTTTACCATCACAGCCCAAAGGTGGCCTTTCCAGTCTTCTAAATCTCTAACAAAGCAAGATGTGTCTTCGTTATCTACCTAATGGCCTCAATTGTCCCTGGCCCTCTGGGTAGGAATGTTGGTCTGAAATGGCATGACGTCATCTGGAGTTCCATGTTGCATTTCTTCTTCAGTGGGTTGAGCTCTACTGCAGTCCAGACCGGGGGGGGGGGGGGGGGGGGGGGGGCAGATTCTGGTAAACCCACACTTACGTTCTGTTTTTCTGCCTCGCTAGAGTATTAACTCTAAGGGTCACAGTTCAGGTCCAGCCTCTCATATCATCATATCTTACATCCCTGAGGTTTTCTTCTCTCTCAAAAATATGACTTCATTGGTCAATATTATCTGGCACGAATCTGGCTCTAATACCTTCTCCAGGTATACAGGTTCTTCTACTAACCTTGCTTACATTTCAAGTATACCTTTAGTTTGTAGAACTATTTCAGAGAGAAATCAAAGGCTTCAGTATCTGGATATAGGATAGAAGTTTTCACAAAATTATTACTGTCTTTTCCTCTCCTTCTCTCCTTCCTTTCTTCCTTCCCTTCCTCTTTTTTTAAAAATTTTTTACTTTTTTTTTTTTGAGAGACAGAAAGAGATAGAGTATGAGTGGGAAAGGACAGAGAGAGAGGGAGTCACAGATTCCGAAGCCGGCTCCAGGATCTGAGCTGTCAGCACACAGCCCCACATGGGGCTTCAACTCACGAACCATGAGATCATGACTTGAACTGAAGTCAGATGCTTAGCCGACTGAGCCACCCAGGTACCCCCCTTCCTTCCCTCTTTCCTTTCTTCCTTCCCTCTTTCCTTTCTTCCTTCCCTCTTTCCTTTCTTCCTTCCCTCCCTCCCTCCTTTCCTCCTTCCTTCTTTCCTTCCTTTTATTTTTTAACCTTTTGACCTCCTTCTCCTTAAAAAAAAAATTTGGCCAAACAGAGGTAGAATTCACTTGAATTCATCATTCAAGTCTTTCCATTCTAATCAACTGCAACAAAAATCTATTTTGCCAAGAATTTCCCTTTTCTTCTTTGAATAGCACAGGCAAACTACCAATACTCAACCCATAAAGGGCGAAAGGAGGGATCTCCTTAAAGATGGATTGGCTCCATGGAAAAGATACATGGAGGAAAATAATATCCACTGAAAACCTTTTCCCTGAGGTTCTCCCTGCTATGGAGAGGAAGTCAGAGCTGTCGGAGAGGTATTCTGAGGTCTTTGTGGCAGTCTCTGTATCTCCTTATTCCCGTGTTTCTAGAAACAGCAATTTCACTTCCAGGGATTAATTACAACAATAATTAGAATGACAAGACAAGATATATCCCTTGTTCCTGACTCTTGCAAACTATACTATATGGGGCAGAGGCTCTTTGCTTCTGCCTAAATGTGCTCTACCTCTCCCCATGTACATCAGTTATCCTGCAAATTGGGAACCAGCCATAGCCGTTAAGAGCTACATTGTTATTCCTTAGTTTGATTAATCCTCTTCCTCCAGAGCACATGTCTGGACGATGGCATCTGTCCTAAAGAGCTCCCATCTGGAGAGACACAGTCCTCCTTTCTTTCCATCTGCGTATGCAAGATTCATTGTCATGAAATGGGTTTTAAAAATAGTATTAAATATTTGATTTAATTAACCCACAGAAAATGTCTTCTAAAACTTCAAACTGCAGAAAGGAAACATGAGATTCATATAAGTAAAGCAGTTCCATCTTTTTTTTTTTAAAGAAAAAATCACATCGCATCTTGTCAGGATGGTTTCGATTTGTAGCAATAATTGATTCATACAGCGTGTGCGCACTGAGCTTCCCACTGTAGAAGCCTACATGTGCTGTGGGTGTTCAATAATGTACGTTTTAATTAATGATTTTTTTCTGTAACTGAAATGCCAATATGAATGTGGTGCATCTGCTGAGGACAGAGTTCGGCAGAGCCTCTCAAGGATAGAACTAAAATAAGAGACAACAGCCCTCTTACCACAAGAGACTTGTTGGTCAATGAAATCTGCTCCCTTGAAACGTTCGGTCTTAGGCAGAGAGAACTGTCAAGAGTCCATTCTCCTCACGAAGAACTTCTGGTCACCTTCATTGTTGTGCACAGACTGCGGCTACAATCAACTGAATGAGGTATTTGGGTCTTTACTTTATGCTCGGAAGTTGCCTCTGTTGGCCTCATTCACACTTTGGACCGTGTGCCCCCTCAGAGGATCAGATGGAACTAGGTTTTGAAACCGAGTTGCCACTTATGAGCTGTGTGACCCCGTGTAACTTGTTTGACTGAGCCTCAATGTCTCCATCTGTATAATGAGTATTCAGTGAGACAGGATCTGTCTAGGCACAAAAATTTCTCATTCATAATGAGAACTTGATTATTTTATATTCAGACAATGTGGACGTTTACTAATACATGGTCCTTTGGGAGAAACATGTCATAAAGTTCCCAGTTTTTCTACAAGTCTAGGGGTTTTTAAATCAAGAGCAGAATGGAAAAATTCTTACTTTGTTTTGATTCGTGACAGTGTCTACATGCTGAGCACATATTTTTGACCCTCTTGTCTCTGGAAATCCCATTAAAGTAAGAGCACAGGAAAACAAAAGGAACAAAAAGCAAAGTTATTCAGAGGGTGACCTTGCAGATGAGAGATTTAAGCAAATTTCTGGAAGGCAGCAACAGATAGAAGTTCAATAGCTGAGGAGGTGGCAGTCTAGAATATTCCAGAAGGTAGGTGCAGTGGAGAAGGGAACTAATCTTCTCAACATGGCTCCAGTGTGGTTCTGGGTTCAGGTATGACTGACAAATGGGATGAAAGAGCTAAAAACATAGGGATAAATGGAACATGCTGAGTATGAAGCAGTTAACTCCTCCCTGGCCAGCTACTGTATTTACACCCAGGGGAAAAACCCAAAGGTTCTCTAAAGAAATGGAATGAACTCTCAGTTGAGACCAGGACCACAAGCAAAGGGGTTCCAGATTTTGTTACTTAGTAGCTGCCCAGGGAAAAGCCACCTCTTAGGCCGATATCCCTTCAGCCAACAAACCACACATGTATTCTCAGATCTCCCATTCAGCCTTTCTATTAGACTGGAGAGTTGATCTTGGAGAAAAGAAATAACTCAATTAATATGAGACCTTTCAAAAATCTGTTAGTGTCTTCAGAGAATCTATAAGACATAGTACTCATAAAAAGTACTTAACTCCATAAAGGGGCGCTTAGAAAACAAGAACAAAACTTCGGATCATAAGATAAGTCCTGGGGATGTAATGTACATAATGGTCACTAGAGTTTGTAATATCATATTGTGTTTTTGAAAGTCGCTAACAGAGTAAATCTTAAAAATTTTCATCACAAGAAAAAAATTCTAACAGATGTGGTCACAGATGTTAACTGAACTTATTGGGGTAATCATTTTGCAATATGCATATATACCAAATAATTAGGCTGCACACCTTAAACTAATACAGTGTTGGGGTGCCTGGGTGGCTCAGTCAGTTAAGCATCCGACTTTGGCTTAGGTCATGATCTCCCATTTCATGGGTTCAAGCCCCACATTGGGTTCTGTGCGGACAGCTCAGAGCCTGGAGCCTGCTTTGGAGCCTCTGTCTCCTCTCTCTGCCCCTCCCACACTCATGCTCTGTCTCTCTCTGTCTCAAAAATAAATTTTAAAAATTAAAAACAACTAATACAGTGCTATATATCAATTAGATCTCAATCTGAAAAGAGAAAAAAGAAAACAAGAACAAGATCTTTGAAATAAGAAAAGTTGGTAATAAAAAAATGTAAAATCAAAGGAATAATTGGAAGATGCAGTTAGAGAACCCCTCCTAAAAGGAATAACAATAGAAACAAACCCTCAAAGAAATAGATAATAGACACAGAGGATCAATCCATTCAACTAGTAAATTGTAAGAATTGTGAGCCAAGGAGACTAAATGAAAAAAAGAATGTCCAGTGTTTTATTTCCATTATATTATTCTCTATGCCCCTTCAGATGTCTTGAATATGTATTGATTTTTAGAGACCCAAACTCAGATATGTCATTGTGAAATTTCAGGGCACCAAGAATAAAAGAATATTATTTTTTTAAAGTTTTTTAATGTTTTATTTATTTTTGAGAGAGAGATAGAGACAGCATGAGCAGGGGAGGGCCAGAGAGAGAGGGAGACACAGAATCTGAAGACAGACTCCAGGCTCTAAGCTAGCTACCAGCACAGAGCCCGACATAGGGCTCGAACCCATGAACTGTGAGATCATGACCTGAGCCAAAGTCGGATGCTCAGCCAGCTGAGCTACCCAGGCACCCCAAATAAAAGAATATTCTAAATCTTCCAGAGAGCAACAGCAGGTCACCCTCAGGAAATAAAACTCAACGGCATTAGCCTTCTCAGCAGCAAATTTCTGAGGAGAAATAGTTTCGAATCACGGGTGCCATGCAAAAGCTATCAACTTGGTGTGGAAAATGGTCATTTTCCTTTTATGACATCCAAGGATTCATGGGGTTTAGATTGCACTGTTTCTGAAGAATTCACCTGCAGGTTATCACCAAAACAGAGGATCATACGGGACCTAAGAAACCATATCACTAACCAGGAATCTAATGAAATACTTCAAGGTGCCACCTGAGTAGCTATTCTGAAAAAAAAATCAGTCCGAGTTAGAATGTGAAATCACAGCACTGCAAGGAACACTCTCCAAGAGGCAAAAGAAGAAACAATTCAATCAGCAGAATCAATAGGATTTGCAAATATTAGTGAGGAAGGCACATTATTTTCCATTCACCAGCAACAATAACAAGAGAGAAAGCAATCAGAAAGTAGGGAAAAATCAATTTAAAAAATCACTATTCAAATATACAGCAACTAAATGGGAGTGTGGTTCTGAATAACCGATAGAATCTAAGAAGAGAAGACATTTGACCTTGATGCCTAGAACACTTCCCTTTGGGAGGTTCAAGTTTCACGACAATGAAACCAGAGAGGTATGTTCAAAGACATGACATGGCTCTGTGATAAACCAGCCAGGATTCATTAAAAAGTGAACACTGTTGTTGTTTTAGTTTTTTTCTTTTTCCTATTTCAACACATAGAATTAACCAATAAACAAAGCACAGGAGGCTTAATTATGATTACAAAACAAAATATAAATTTATCAGAGGTGTCTGGGTGGCTCAGTCAGTTAAGTGTCCAACTTTAGCTCAGGTCGTGATCTCGTGGTTTGTGAGTTCGAGCCCTGCATCAAGGCTGTCTGCTCTCAGCACAGAGCCCACTTCAGATCCTGTCTTCCTCTCTGTCTCTCCCCTGCTTGCATGTACTCTCTCTCTCCCTCCTTCTCTCTCTCAAAAATAAATAAACATTAAGAAAAACAATATAGGGGCACCTGGGTGGCTCAATCAGTTAAGCATCTGACTTTGGCTCAGGTCATGATCACATGGTTCGTGAGTTAGAGCCCCGCGTTGGGCTCTGTGCTGACAGCTCAGAGCCTGTAACCTGCTTCGAATTCTGTGACTCTCTCTCTCTTTCTCTCCCTCCCTGCTCACATGCTCACTTTCTCTCACTCTCTTTCTCTCTATAAAAAATAAACATTAAAAAAACCCCAGAATATAGATTTATCAACATTGACAGTATGAAGGTTAGAAAACAGCAAACAGAGGTAAGGAAATAAGGGAGGGAAGAAAGGGTAAGGGTGTTAATCCACTCAACATAAAAGGAGCAATCATGACAGCCTGTGAAAGCCAATGGAATAAGAAATAGTTTTTAGCATATTGTTTACAGTTATAAAGAAACTAAAAATAGAAATACAAAAATACAAAGTGGGACAATGCAGGAACTAAATCCTTACCCGTGATAGCAGAAAATCAATATTTAATATCCAAAGTTGGCAGATCAAGAAGTGGCGAGGTAAGTGTGTAATTTAGAGATGCATTAGGTAACCACTAACAGAACTTACAACATAAATGATTAACAGTGGCAGCTTGGGGAGAGACAGACTGGAAGTAAGAAGCACTGATATGGGGATTGGTATTTTCCCATTATAAGTTGTTCTGAATTGCTTGAATTTTTTTTAGCTGTGTACTTTACAGCTTGGATTAAAAAATACCTAAATTTTTAAAAGTCTAAATTATGATATTTCACTCCATTTACAGAAAACAATTTAATAGGGACTCAAACTCTAGGCCTCTACTAAGTACCTACATTCCACAGCTGTAATGAAATAAAACCCAGGTTCAAAATCCTCATACAGATGTATTCTGAGATATCGATATACCTTTATGAACGAAAAATAACACGATGTTTCAAACAGATTCAGTGTTGAGTTTAATCTTAATTTAATTTTTAAAAATTGTGATTGAAAACATATGATGAAGACAATGACTCCATCCTACCAAAATATTTAATTAAACTAGAACATCGTTTTCTCTGCACAACTTCTTGGGAATTTACATGACCCCCAAGGTTTGGCAAAATCAAAGAAAATGTTCCACTTTGATTCTGAAGAGAGGCTAACAGAAAGAACTGGGTAGGGTGAGGTGAAATCTGTACTTAAAACATATTTTTAGAATCAGCTACTCTATACTTGTTATATTTGATCATCATGCAGACACACAGTTTAGATTTTATAATGTGATATCCATATTTAAAAAAATTTTAGGGGTGCCTGGGTGTCTCAGTCAGTTAAGCGTCCAAGTCTTGATTTCTGCTGAGGTCTCATAGTTCCTGAGATGGAGCCCCTCATCAGGCTCTGTGCTGACAGCAAGAAGCCTGCTTGGGATTCTCTCCCTTTCTCTCTGCCTCTCCCCAGCTTGAGTGTGCTGTCTCTATCTCAGAAATAAATAAATAAACATTAAAAAAAAATTTTTTTTTTTAATTTACTTCTAGGAGAGAGAGAGACAGCATGTGCAGGGGAGGGTCAGAGAGAGAGGGAGACACAGAATTGGAAACAGGCTCCAGGCTCTGAGCTGGCAGTCAGCACAGAGCCCGACGCGGGGCTTGAACCCACGAACCGTGAGATCATGACCTAAGCGAAAGTGGGACGCTCAACCGACTAAGCCACCCAGGCGCCCCGAAACATTAAAAAATTTTTAAATTCCAGTATAATTAACATACAGTGTTATACTCATTTCAGGTGTCACAATATCTTATGTTTTTAAGGAAAAGAGAAGGAAGCCTCGACCTATGTCTTTTTTTTACTAATTAAAAAATATAGCTTGTAAATCGAAGGTTTCCTCTTACTTCTAATAGGCCCATTAAGATGTAACCTAATGATACTTACCACAGTGTGGGTTTTCCAGAAGCAGAAGTCTGGGGTCCAAGATGTTTACTAATGATCAATACTTGTGAAAGCTGCGTGCAGAACTGGGCAGAGGGAGAAAGGCCCCCAGTGGGCTTCAGTCCTCACAAAGCCCACGAACCAGGTGGGAAGCTTCGGAGAAAGTAACACATATTACGGTTGTCCTTCATTGGACTGAAGTGGCTGGGCCTTTATTCTTTACCTCAAGGGGCACCTGGGTGGCTCAGTGGGTTAAGCGTCTGACTTCAGCTCAGGTCATGAGCTCATGGTTTGTGCGTTTGAGCCCCACATCAGGCTCTCTGCTGTCAGCACAGAGCCCACTTCAGATCTTCTGTCTCCTTCTCTCTGTGCCTCTCTCCCCCCCTCTCAAAAATTTAAAAAAAAAAAAAAAACCAACTATTTATATTCCACGTCGAGATGCAGGCTGCCTAGGATGGGCAGGATCTCAGACCCAGCTGCTCTCCGGGACCCAGGCAAGCCCAGAAGGAGCCATCGGCTGGGAGCTGTGTTGGGTCAACCACCCCACAGCTGAAGTGAACCTTCCTTGAGGGGGATGTGATAGCCCAGCTCCAGGGCTCCCTTCCCACTGACTTGTGTAGTTAAATGCAAAAAAGCACCTATCTCATCATGGAGACCCACACATGGCAGGCTGATGGCGTCGTGAGTAGTGCTGTACCCCATGGCGACTGTAGGAGATGACCTTGCCGGCTGTAGGAGGTGACCTTGCCGGCTGTAGGAGGTGACCTTGCCGGTTGTTTTAGTCATTCCTGCTCCTGCTCCAAAATTGCTTTTGTATCCACACCTCCATGTACTTGGAAACATCTTCTTGTCCACCTCTGTTAACTTTGCCTCCTTTGGCTTTGGATCCTGACTCCACCTCTCCACATAGCCTCCTGTGATTCACAGCCTCATTTTGGACAGTTGTGAAACAGCTTGTGGGAACCTCACCCAAATGGGAGGTGGAAGGCCGCAGATCACCAGATGGGTTCCAGAGCACCCCGCCCCCTGGTCCCAATTGTGACGAGCAAGGCGTCAGACACGTGAGCCACTGAGGCTGGGCAAGTCTGGGAACTCAGCAAAGACAAAGCAAGTCTGCCCTCCATTGGAAGTGTCTCCAGAGGTGGTTGAGCCAACCACCCATTCATCAGTTTGCTGCTGCCTGCAAACTTAGGGCAACAGCCACCCCATCTCTCAGGTCACATGGGTCAGTGACCAACCCTGAGGGCCTGAGGAGGTCTTCTAGCCCAGGTCTGGCCAGTCAAATGGTTTTGGACAGAACAACTGGGTCAGAAATGGACACCTGACCCAGGCAGGGCAATAAAACTCTACTCCAAGACTTATTATTGAAAGGGTTGCTTTTTCTCCATGGGAAATTCTCTGTGTAAGACTATGCTAAACATCAATTCAGCCATATCTGAAATGGGCCTTTCATCCACAAGAGCCAATAAATTCCTTTCTGTGCCTCCATTTCTTTCTGTGCTTGAAACGGGTTTTTCTATCCTATCCCAATCTCCTTACAAAGAGCTGGTCCAGTTGACTTGATGGGAAACTCACCACTCTTGCCTGCACCTAATCAAAACCATCTTTAGAAGTTCACCCTTTATTCAGCCCCATGCAGCTATAATAGGCATGGGCATTCATCCAAATATTCTGTCTACATCAGGGTTCTCAAACTTGGCAGCACATCAGAACTAATGGGGAAACTTGAAAATGGGAGAGTCCTGGGCCTCCCCCTCGGTCTACAGAATCAGAATTTCTGGGTTTATTGGCCAAAGAATGTGTAGTTTTAAAAAGCTCTGTAGACAATTTTAACCTGTTGTCAGATTTAAGAGCTACTGATTCCATCACGCCAAGTCACTGTCCTATTGAGTGTAATAAATTGGCCAGCTGAAATACAGTCATGTGCACGCCTCCTACATGTTTGTGTCCTATTTTCTACAGATGTGGTCCTTAAGTTCAATGAGCAAACATGTATCCTTCCCAAAGAAACAGCAGCTCTGATGGAAGAAAATTTGGGTGGAGAAAATAAAAAAATGGATTTACCATGAAGCCAATAGAGCATAAGTTTCATGGCCCCTCATGGGAAGCACCTGTGTTTCCATGGCCATGTGTTCTTGTAAAATTTGTATTTTAACCACAAGTGGCTGAGGCTACTGTCTCTTTCCTACTTCGGCTTCTCCTCAATCATATTCCCCCTCTTCAGTCACGTTGGGTTATGAGCCATGGGCATTTTTTGGACCATGACTAAGGAAGTTGATGGGGTTACATATAGTTTTGGTTTAGTGGGATCGTTCTGTGGCTCACAGCCTCTCCTGTGTGTAATTTAGTCATTGCCAGCTGCCTTGGTACAAGAACAACTTCAGAAATGGTCCTAACACCCACTCTACCCACATGGTCCACTTTGATAAATGAAAGTGCAGGGTCTGACATGACCCTCATAATATGCCACAACATTAGGAACACCAAAGACCAGCTGGTCCAAGAGTGTTATCAATTCACAAAGTACTGAAGCTTAGTTCCTGCAACAACAAACCTCTAAATGTCTTGAAATCCTATAAGTCTGTGAAAGACACTTGAGAGAATTTTCCTACAATTGGTAACAATCCTAAAAATGTACCAATAATAAGTTTTGAAGCCAAAAGAAACCTTTCCACATTATCAATAAAAAAAAACCCACATAATTTTGGGATGCCTGGGTGGCTCAGTCGATTAAGCATCTGGCTCTTGGTTTTGGCTCAGGTCATGATCTCATGGTTCGTGAGTTCAAGCCCCACATCAGGCTCCATGCTGTCAGCAAAGAGCCTGCTTGGGATTTACTCTCTCTCCTTTACACTCCTCTCCCTTGCTTGCTTGCGCTCTCAAAGTAAATAAACTTAAAAATTTTAAAAACAATACAAAGATATCATTTTACCCATGGAAACAAAATAAAACATCATTTCATCTACCATAATGATTCACCATCAATCCATTACTGGATTAGTCCAATCAGGGGACTGTCTGATTTCTCCTTCTAGTCTCTCAGTAGAAAGTATGACAAAATCACTTTTGCAAGAAGAGGCAATCAAAGGGTGCTTGGGTGGCTCAGTCGGTTGAGTGGCCGACTCTTGACTTCAGCTCAGGTCATGATCTCGCAGTTCATGAGTTCACGTCCCTGCATTAGGCTCAGCACTGACAGTATGGAGCCTGCTTGGGATTCTCTCTCTCTTCTCCTCCCCCACTGGCTCATTCTCTCTCTCTCTCTCTCTCTCAAAAGAAATAAACTTTAAAGAAAAGAATAGGCAATCAAACATATGCAGACAATAATTTTATTGAGTAGTGTATCAGATAGCTAAATATTAAAAAATGTTATTTTCTAGATTTGGAGATCTTTCCAGAGATTGCCAGCTTTAAGTATTTTGTTGTCATGGTGGTGGTTTATGTTATAATTCTAAGTGAATATTCAATTCTGTATCTAAGAATTTGAATTCCTTTCTTAAAAAGGGCCTCCGAAACTGTCTGAGCCTCAGGCCCACAGACATTCCCCCGACTTGAAGTGAATATCTCACCCCTGCATGCTGGTAGTTGATGTAATAGAACCTCATGGATCTACCCTTTATAGCTGCCTGAGTCTCCTGAAAACCAAAGCTGCTGATCATTAAGTCAGCAAACGTGGATGGATTTAATGACCCTGTAGGAATGAGTCAGTAATGACTCTGAAGGAATCTGTGTGGCCAGACAGATAAATAATACATCATTTAAAGGTTTTTGAACTCTTAGTGTTCTGGAAGAAGCCATTCTTTAAAAGAAATTAGGAGAGAGAGTCTGTCATGGCCGGGGAGAGAAATATATAAACAGTCAATATGATTAATCATGCTGGATGCCGGGTAATTTAGTCTTTATTTCCCCTCTATAGGAAATGCTCCAAATCACTGCCATGTGAAGACGTGATTAAGTAGATGTCCTCTAACATCTCAGCTGGCCTGGCTCAATATAACTTCAGAAGCCATTTGCTCGTTTCAGCAAGGGAACTGCTGCCAATAAGACAGTACAGGGTTTCATGTAGATGACGTGTGTCGCATATGGAAGGAATGGCCCAGATTCTTCATGACAAACACGCTGAGTCTCCGTGCAGGCCGAATAGCACCCCAGCTTTGGCTCCTTAGAGGCATTCAGGAGAAATCATCCCTATGTTGATGGATGTGCTCCCTTGTCCGATGCGTCTTACTTCCAGCGCCACTCTGAGCAAACTCAAGATTTACAATACAGCGTTTCAAATCTGTTCATTTAAATTCTCTGCTCCGAGTGCCTTTAGCCACACCTTAGCTTCATGGCACATTAAAGGTTAACTCAAAACAAAACAAAAAAGCCAAACGGTGGCCATAATAATGTGGTAAATGCTGGTTTATACAATACCGAACTGATTATATATGCCTCAGCAGGGCTTCTCAGAGGTTTAATAATGACTCTCTAAGTGCAGAGTATAAAAGAATGTAGTTTGCAATGCTTCCCAAATTATTTGACCACAAAACTTTTTTTGAGGTAATATCCCAGGGACCATAACTTTGGGACACGCTGTTTTAGACTAAAATAAAATGAGAGAATGGGCTATCCATGCTTTATACAAATAAAAGCAGAACAAGTTGTATGATACCATGACAGTCACTATTATTATTGTTATAATTAAGATTTCTATGCTCAGGGCACCTGGGTGGCTCAGTCGGTTGAGTGTCCAACTCTAGGTTTCAGCTCAGGTCATGATCTCATGGTTTGTGAGTTTGAGCCCCATGTCAAGTTCTGCACTGACAGTGTGGGACCTATTTGGGATTCTCTGCCTCCCTCTTTCTCTCTGTCCCTTCCCTGTTTTCTTTCTCTCATAAATAAATAAATAAATAATAAAAAGATTTCTATGTTCAAAGGAAACAACTGATTTTCTCTTTCCTTTCTCCTAGGGGCCATTTAATCAGTAGAGATCTGAGAAAAAGACAAACTGAGAAAACGTATTTACTTGCATAGTTTTCTGCTGTGATAGTTTTATATTACAAAGAGGTAGAGAAAACTGTGCACACTGCTAGCTATCAAGCTTCTCTCTGCTGCCTCAGTAGCTTTTACCACTTTTTTGAGATTCTCCACTGCATCTATTAAAGGTCAGTGGCTGTCACGGCAATCCCTGTCTAAATACCACTGGCAATTTTTGAAGACATAGGAAAATTCATCCTAATGTTCATATGGAGTCTTAAGGCCCCTAGAGTAGCCAAAATAATTTTGAAAAAGGACTCACACTTCCTGATTTAAAAAAAATTACAGGGGCACCTGGGTGCTCAGTCAATTGGGCATCCAACTTCGGCTCATGTCATGATCTCCCAGTCTGTGGGTTCGAGCCCCGCATCAGGCTCTGTGCTGACGGCTTGCAGACTGGAACCTGCTTCGGATTCTGTGTCTGCCCCTCTCCCACTTGCACTCTGTCTCTCTGTCTCAAAAATAAATAAGCATTAAAAAAAATTAAAAAGCTAAAGCAACCAAAGCAGTGGGGTACTGGCATAAAGACAGACCAACAGACCGATGGAATTGAATATAGAGCTCAGAAGTGAATCCTCACATATATGGTCAAATGATCTTCGACAAGTGTTCCAAGATCAGCCAATGGGGAAAGGGCAGTCTCTTCAACAAATGGTGTTGAGAAAACTGGGTAAGTACATACAAGAGAATGAAGTTGGGCTCTTACCTTGTACCCAATACAAAAATTAAGTAAAAATGGATTAAATTCCTAAACATATGACCTAAAACTACAAAACTCCTGGAAGAAAATGAAGGGAGAACTCTTCATGACATTGGATGTGGCAAGGATTTCTTGGATATGACACCAAAAGCACAGACAACAGAAGCAAAATACACAAATGGGAAACATGTACATCAAAGGACACAATCAACAGAGTGAAAAGGCAATCTCTAGAATGGGAGGAAATATTTGTAAATCATATATCTGAAAATGGATCAATATCCAAAGTGTATAAAGAACACCCACAACTCAACAACAAAAATCAACCAATTAAGAAATGGGCAGAAGACCTGAATAGACATTTCTCCAAAGATGACAGTATAAAAATGGTCAACAAGTATATGAAAAGATGCTCAACATCACTAATCATCAGAGAATGCAAATCAAAACCGCAGTAAGATATAATTTCATTCCCATTAGGATGTATACTGTCAAATGAAAAAAAACACCATTAAGTGAGAAGCATTAGCGAGGAAGCAGGGAAATTAGAACTCCCGTGTACTGTGGGGGATTGTAAAATGGTATAACTACTATGGAACACAGATTAAGTTTCCTCAAAAAATTAAAAAGAGAACTCCCATATGAGCCATCCATTCCACTTCTGGTTTATATCTAAAAGAACAGAGGGGTGTCTGGGTGATTTAGTCAGTCAAGCGTACGACTCTTGATTTCAGCTCAGGTCATGATCTCACGTTTCGTGAGTTCAAGCCCCATGCCCTGAGTTGGGCTCTGTGCTGATAATGCTGAGCCTGCTTGGGATTCTCTGTTCCCTCTCTCTCTGCCCCTCTTCTGCCTGTACAAGTCATGCACACATTCACACACACACTCTCTCTCTCAAAAGTAAATAAATGTAAAAAAAACCTAAAAGAATGGAAAGCATGATCTTAAAGAGACATTTGCACACCCATGTTTATAGTAGTACTAATTACAACAGCCAAGATGCCCACTGATGAATAGCTAAACAGAACGTGGTGTATACATGCAACGGAATGTGATTCAAACCTTACAAAGGAAAGCCACCCTGACACATGCTACAACATGGATGGACGCTGAGGACGTTATGCTATGTGAAATAGGCCAGTCACAAGAAGACAAATACTGTATTTGTATTCCACTTGTAATGAGGTATCTAAAGCAGTTAGAGTAGTTCAAATTGAATCGTGGTTGCCAGGGGCTGGCGGGAGGGGAGAAGGGGGGAGCTGTTTAATGAATTTAGAGTTTCAGTTTTGCAGGATGAAAAGTATCTGAAAAGTATGTGAATATTCTTTTATTTATTTATTTATTTCTAGGAGAGAGAGAGAGAGAGAGACAGCATGAGCAGGGGAGGTCAGAGAGAGAGGGAGATACAGACTCTGAAATAGGTTCCAGGCTCTGAGCTGGCAGTCAGCACAGAGCCCGACGCGGGGCTCAAACCCACGAACCGCAAGATCATGACCTAAGAGAAAGTCGGACGCTTAACCGACTAAGCCACCCAGGAGCCCCGAGTATGTGAATATTCTTAAAACTACTGAACTGGACACTTAAAAATGGTTCAGATGGGGTGGGGCGCCTGAGTGGCTCAGTCAGCTCAGCGTCTGACCCTTGATATTGGCTCAGTGAGGTCATCAGATCAAGTTCTAAAATGAGCCTCCAGTGGAGCTTCACGGTGAGCATGGAGCCTGTTGGGCCTCTCTCTCTGTCTCTGCCCCTGCTTGCTCTCTCTCTTTCTCTCTCTTAAAATGAATAAATGAAATTTGGGGCACCTGGGTGGCTCAACTGGTTAAGCATCTGACTTAAGCTCAGGTTATGATCTCATGGTTCATGGGTTCAGGCCCCACGTCGGGCTCTGTGCTGACAGCTTGGAGCCTGGAGCCTGTTTTGGATTCTGTGTCCCCCTCTCTCTCCACCCCAACCCTGCTCACACTCTGTCTCTCTCTCTCAAAAATAAATAAACATTAAAAATTTTAAGAATAAATAAACTTTAAAAAATGGTTAAGATGGTAAATTTTATGTTATGCACTTTTTACCACACATACACAAAAGAACGGTGATGTCCTAGAACTATTCACAGATGAATCGAGGTCATTTACATCTAGACATTTAGTGCTTCTTCTGGCCCTACAGGGTCTGGGAAGCCTTTCACTACGCAGGACATTGCAAAGCACCCCGGAGGCTGGGGTCTTGGAAACTGGGCCATCTCCTCACCGCCCATGGTCTAGCAGCACCCGCCACCCCTTTACTTTCTGTCAGAGGTGTGGTTAGATACTGTGTGTATAGACTTACACCATCTCTGCCCTTTTTTCTCTGTAGAGGTCAAGACAATCCCTGGGGGTAGGTTGGCCACCACATCTGGGCAGCCTCGAGAGTCTGGGGATTCGTTGCCATGATTGAAGCATTAGAACAAACAAGGGTAAAAAAGGCAATGCATTGCAGCTTCGTTTTCTCACCTGTGGCATCCAAGAATGTGCTTTTCTTTTTATTAAAAGTGCTGCACTTTACTTTGGCCTCTCGAAGAGGAGAGTCATCGCTCAAGGAGAAAGAGCCTTTCTAACTCTAAAACATATTTTCTACCTAATTATTTATTTTTAAATTTTTTGATGTTTATTTTTTGAGAGAGAAGGAGAGACAGAACGAAAGCAGGGGAGGGGCAGAGAGAGAGAGGGAGACACAGAATCTGAAGTAGGCTGTGCTGACAGCTCGGAGCCTGACGTGGGGCTCCAACCCACAAACCGTGAGATCATGACCTGAGCTGAAGTCGGACACTCTACCGACTGAGCCACTCAGGCGCCCCTCTACCTATTTTTATAGCATCTAATCAAAGGGAAGACTTACCAGAAAGAAACGTTTTTTTTTTTTTTCTATTAACCATACAGAGTTGATTAAAAGGGCCAGGCTGTGGAAAGGCTGTTTGGAGAAATGTGTGTTGCAGGCATAGCCAGTTAATTTTCCTTTGTTGTGCAAGGAATACCAAATGATTGGAGGGGGAAGAAGCTGTTATGGAATTTGGGGCTGCAGCTGCTGGCATGGAAGGCATGACTTTGAGAGGCTCTCAGAGATTAAGGGGGGGCAATTTTAGCCTCATAGACTTTCCCAGGTGAGGAGAGGCCCTGCTTCCAAGACCTGCATCTCTTTGAATCTTTGAAAAGATCTGAGTAACAAACAAGCTTCACTGCAGGGGAAGGTTCGGCTTAATCATTCTGCTCACATAGCACTCACTGATAACCTCCTACACATCCTCTTCACCTCCCCTGATCCACTCATTCCGGGGTTTGGAGCAATGACTCAGAGATATCTGGAATGACAAGGGTACGGCTCTGGGCTCTAAGGCCTGATCAGCATGCAGGAGAAATGACAGGAGAGAGAACCGTAGGACTTGCACTGGGCAGTGGGCTCTGAAAGGTCTCATTTAGCACGTGCTTTCCCTGCTCTCCTCGGCTTTTCCTTTCGTTTTCTTATCTTATTTTAATTATTTCATTTTACTTTTAAATATTTATTTGAGAAGGAGAGAGTGAGCGAGCATGAGCAGGGGAGGGGCAGAGAGAGAGGATATCAAACGGGCTCTGTGCTATTACCATAGAGCCTGGTGTGGGGCTCAATCCCATGAACCATGGGATCATGACCTGAGTTGAAACCAAGAGTCAGATGCCCAATTGCTGAGCGACCCAGGGGCCCTATGTTTTTTTTAATGTTTATTCATTTTTGAGAGGCAGCACATGAGCAAGGAGGGGCAAAGAGAGAGGGGGCCAGAGGATCTGAAGACGGCTCTGAGGCTTCAACCAACTGAGCCACCCAGGTGCCCTAATTTTTTTATTAGAGAGAGAGAGAGAGCACAAGTGAGGGAGAGGAGCAGAGAGAGAGAATCCTAAGTAGGCTCTATGCTTAGCTCTGAGTCTGATGTGGTTCTCAATCCCACAACCCTGGGATCATGACCTGAGCCGAAATCAAGAGTTGGTCCCCAACGAAGTGAGCCACCTAGGTACCCCAGCTCTTCCTTGATTTCTTAGAAAAGGCTGAGAAAACAGTCAAGAAAAAATAAGGAATAAAAGAGCTGAACTCAAGAAGATTTTCTCTAGTCCCTTAAAACCAAAGTGCTAGTGAGACCTTCAAAAATGTAAGCATTATCAGTGCTACTTTTATAAGAATGCTGCCAATTTTGAGTCTGTCTCTAAGATTAATAACTGATAAAAACATCTGCAAATATCACAAGAGAAAGTAGCATAAGGAACACCCAAATTCCTTTCATCCAACTTCAACAATTTTTAAACAAAAAGTTTTTAGAGTTTATTTTTGAGAGAGAGAGACACAGAGTGTGCGTGGGGAAGGGGTGGAGAGAGAGAGGGGAGACACAGAATCTGAAACAGGCTCCAGGCTCTGAGCTGTCAGCACAGATGCCAACAGGGGGCTCGAACTCGGGAATGGCAAGATCATGACCTAGGTAGAAGTCAGACCCTTAACCGACTGAGCCACTCAGGCGCACAAACAATTTTTACACATTGTGACAATGTATAAAACAACTTATAACACGATAAAACAGCTTATTTTTTCTGTTCTCCCCTATTTAAATGTCTTTATCTATTTATTTGTGCTGGGGTAGATATTAAAGCAATTCAAGATGTCACACTCTTTCTCCTATAATACTTAAGCAAAGAACATAAGGACTTTTTTCAGAAATCCGTTGCTATCATTATAACAAATGAAATCAACAAGAATCCCTTCATATCACCTAACAACAAGTTCTGAGCTCCCCCTCCCCACTCGGGGCTCGCTGGCCTAAAGGAGGCAGCCGGACACATTTGTCTGACACTTGAGTCTCCTGTCTTGCTTCTCCCTGCAGACCCGTCTCAGGAGAGTCTCACCTCTTTGTCAAGTTGGTATTGACTCTTCCACTTCCTCAGAGTCATAAGGGCATAGTGGTTCAAGGGAACACCGTGTGTGTGCGTGGGCGCACGCAAGTACATGTGTGTGAAAATTGATAAATAATTTGGTTTTCGTTTAATATATTTATGTTCGACAGTGTCCAATTAACCTGTGCTTTTCTAGCGTTACTTTCACGGTGCCACATGAGTGGTAGATCAGTTAAAACAAATAGCAGGAGGAGCACCTGGCTGGCTCAGTCAGTTAAGCGTTTGATTTTGGCTCAGGTCATGATCTCACAGTTCATGGGTTCGAGCCCCGCGTCGGGCCCTGGGCTGACAGCTCAGAGCCTGGAGCCTGCTTCGGATTCTGTGTCTCTCTCTCTGCTCCTCCCCTGCTCTCATTCTGTCTCTCTCTCCTTAAAATTTTTTTTTTTAATTATAAAACCAACAATGGGAAATGAAAGACCTCCAACAGCAGGTGCAATATTATATGCTCCTGATTTACAAGCCTCCCCTCCATTTTTTTTTTTTTTCAACAACAGCAAAGAACAAAGTTAATGTTGCCAATAACTCAGTCACTTCTTTTCCAGCTTACAAGTCACCGTTTTGGGGTAATGGTTGAGTCAGTTCCAGACTGTGGCCCTCCCTCTCCTTTTACTCTGGATGGCATGTGGGGTCAAGGAGGGCAGAGGCAGGAGGTGGGGCACCTCTGTTCAGGTGGCCGTCATGCCCCCTTGGTCCCCGTATCCCTACTGTCCTGCTGCTGAGACTTCCCGTCCAGGCCCATCTGCCTCTTCCATCCCCCAACCACCGTCTCCCTCTGGACCATCTCAGGCACGCCTGCTCCCGCTCCAGCTCAGGAAGCTGTGTTGCCTCCTGGAGGGCCCCAGAGTGTCAAGAGACTCGACACGGCGGTGGGAGGAGCTGTGTCCGATTCTCCGCACATGGAACTGCTCCTACCCCCTTGCCACGCCATACTCTGGGCCTGTGGGGTGCGGCTTCTCGTAGGGGCTTGGAATCTCCCCAGGGTAAGCTCTTGAAGTGAGACACAAACATCCATGTCCTGGAATCCTCTAAGATACATCTACGGGCTTCTCTTACCCCCCACTCCAGTTTTACTACAAGAGCAGTTCAACAAGAAAAGCTTTTGCAAATGTGTCTGAACATTAAAAGGTTTTTTTTAATGTTTATTTCTGAGAGAAGGAGGGAGGGCATGAGTGAGTGAGAGGCAGAGAGGGGGACAGAGGATCTGAAGCAGGCTCCGTGCCAACAGCAGTGAGCCTGATGTGGGGCTCGAACTCATCAACTGAGAGATCATGACCTGAGCTAAAGCCAGACGCTCAACTGACTAAGTCACCCAGGTGCCCTGAGCTTTTTAAAAAAATTTTAAATTTATTTTTAGAGAGCCAGCATGAGCGGGAGAGGGGCAGAGAGAGAGGGGGGGGCACAAGACCCAATGCTGACAGCAGCGGGCCTGATGCAGGGCTTGAACTCACAAACTGTACCACCATGACCTGAGCCAGAGTCAGATACTCAACTGACGGGGCTACCCAGGCGCCCCTGAATATTTTTTTATTTTCTGCTCTCCGTTCTTTTCAAAGCTTTCCCCCACATCTTAACTTTTCCCCACATCTTCTTCGAGACACAGACTCTGAGATAAGAGGTGATCCCGAGGGAAGGCCAGGGGAGTAAGAACAAGAAGCTGGCAAGAGAAGACAGCCACTACAGCCACTACCCTGTCAAGCCAGCTCCCACTGTGAGTGTCTGGGGCTTAATTCTGGTGGAAGTCTGACAGCAAAGAGAAAACACATGCCTCAGAATTCACTTGGCTGAGGAGGGAGGAGGGAGCTGGGGTATGTGTACTCCGGCTCTCACCAGTCCTTGTTTGACGGCTACTCCTGGGGGAATTAATTCCTCAGTGCTCTGGGCAGCAAAGGAGACTGGTTGCAGGAGAAAGTTCTCAGGGATGGAAATTCACGTGCTGACACTCGTATGACCAAAAGTCGGCTTTCACGTGATGATATTTTATGTCGAAGTTTCCCACCTGTTGTACTGCAGTCCGCTGGTGTGCCATTAACGGACTGGGAAATATTGCTTCTCTCAGCTATTTTGCAACTGAGCGGGGTCTGGGGTAGATGCAACCTAAGGACCTGTCACCAGCTGGTAGCAGTCTGGTGGGGCTGCGGAGCCCATACGACCAAGGGAGGAATGGCCCTAAAGATGTCCACATCCTAACCCCGTGAGCCTATGAATATCTTACTTTACATACCTGCAAAAGCGACTTTGCAGATGTGATTAAGTTCAAGGTTCTGAGCCAGGGAAGGTATTCTCCATTATCCAGAAGGGTGCAATGCAATCATGGGGTCCCCATAACAGGGAAGCAGGAAGGTCCAAGACAGAGTTAGAGATGATGGGAGCCTGGAGTGATGTGGCCACGAGGCAAGGAATGCAGTCCTCCCTCAGAAGCTGGAAGAGGCAAGGAAACGGATTCTCCCCAGAGCCTTCAGAGAAATACAGCTCTGAGTTTACCCCCTGGCCTTGGGCAAGCAATTTGGACCTTTATAGTCTAAACATTAGCACCCCTATTATAAAATGGGAGTAGAAAGACAAAGAAATGGCAAAACATTGCTGTGAAATTCTACAAATTTCAGCACAGAGAAGCCATTTTTCAAATTTCTTACACAAAAGAAAAAACATTTAAGACACAAGAGTTACCCAGGTGCTCCAAGAAAGTAAAGAATCTTTTTTCAAAATTTTTTAAAAACATTTATTCATTTATGAGAGACAGAGCATGAGTGGGGGAAGGGCAGAGAGAGAGGGAGACACAGAATCCAAACAGGCTCCAAGCTCCGAGCTGTCAGCACAGAGCCTGACGTGGGGCTCGAACCCACGAACCCATTAGATCATGAACTGAGCTGAAGTCAGTCACTTAACCTACTGAGCCACCCAGGCACCCTGAAAGCTAAGAATCTTAAAAGCAAATATTAATAGTCCCTGGAGAGGACAACACACATGTATTTTCTGGCATAAACAACACTTTAAGCAGAGAAACACAAGTAGTGACAAAGTATCAAAATACCAAAAATCCAGTGAAACAAGAAAATATATGAGGAAATGGGATGAATGTGTTATGTAAGTTACAAAATCTACCTGGCTATTCTTTCTTCTTACCCATATCTTGCTGAAACAAAAGTAAAACAAGCAATGGGAAAAGAAATGGTTTTAATACTTACAATGAAGTTCTTGAAGAGAAAATAATATTCTTTTTGAAAAACAAAAACCTCTTTCTTCATAAATACAAATACTAACAGAACAAAAGCATTTTCTTGGAAGACAAAATGTGTTGCTAAATAACAACTCAAATTGTCAAAGGATAATTAATGCTTAATATAAAGTAAAGTCATCCAGTCAATAAATTTTGTAAATTGCATTTTTTGAGGACAATGGCCTACAAAAATTCCACTTCTGAGAAGCAGTCTTACAGAATTCATCCAAAATACAGCAAAGGCTATCTATATATGATGAAGATTGTAATTGCCTGAGGTGCCTGGCTGGCGCCTGGCCTCAGTCAGTGGAGCACGTGACTCTTGATCTCAGTGTTGTAAGTTCAAGCCCCGCATTGGATGTAGAGACTACTTTAAAAAAAAAATATATATATATATATATATGTTTTAAAAAATAATAAAATTATCCTTCCTAAATTTTCTTCAAAGTGGTTGAACAATTTCTATATATTTTAAAGAATTACTGTTAACTGCACATTGTAAAAAGTATTAAGAGGCTCTCAGGCAGTAAATACTAAATCAAATATTTTTTGGGAAGGTTTTGCAAATCTTGCTTATTGGATTTTACTGGAAGTGATAGAAATGCACAGTTAGCAGATGTGTCTTAATCCCAAAAAATGTTAGTGGCCTTGTGATTACAAATTCCCATGAATTGACCACATTAACAAATAATAATAATACACTTTTTATCTCAGAATAGCTTCAGATTCACAGAAAAATGGGGAAGCTAGCACAGAGAGTTCCCATTTTCTCCATACTCCTTTCCCCTGTTATTCACATCTCATGCGAATAGGCCACGTTTATCGTATCTAAGGAACCAATCTTGATCTATGATGACATTGAAGTCCACGCTTTATTCAGATCTTCTTAGTTTTTGTCTAATGTCTTTGTTGTTTCAGTATCCCATCCAGGAGATGCCATCACATTTAGCTGTCCTAACGCCTTGGGCTCCTTTTGGCTGTGACACATTCTCAGACTTTCCCTGTTTTTGATGACCTTGACAGTTCTGAGGGGTCTTGGTCAGGTACTCAGTAGCAAAGCCTTCTACTGGGATTTATCTGATGTTTTCCTGTGATTAAACTGGGGTTATGGAGAGGTTTTTGAGAGGAATATCACAGAAAGTGCCGTTCTCAACACATCATATCCAGGGCACATGTGATTAACTTGACTTATCACTGTTGATGTTAACTTGGATCACCTGGTCAAGATCGTTTTTATTCTGAATTAAGTTTATTTACCAAAAAAGAAATGACAATTTACCTAGAATACGCACCTTTTTGGGGGAATCAGTGAAGTTTGGGCCTGGCTAGGTAGCTTCTTAACATGTTTATGGCACTTACCAGTACCAGGCACTGTTTGAAGCTGAAAAAACATTAACTCATTTTGACCCCGCAACAACCCTATGAAGTGGATACTACTGTCTCATTTTACAGGAGAGAAAACTGAGGCACAGAAAGCTAAAGTGACTTTTTTAGGGCTATACAGCTCGTAAGTGCTGGCAGCGGAGAACTTGTTCTTTTTTTTTTTTTTTTTTAATGTTTTTATTTATTTCTAGGAGAGAGAGAGACAGCATGAGCAGGGGAGGGTCAGAGAGAGAGGGAGTCACAGACCGAAACAGGCTCCAGGCTCTGAGCTGGCAGTCAGCACAGAGCCCGACGCGGGGCCCGAACCCACGAACCGCGAGATCATGACCTAAGCGAAAGTCGGACGCTTAACCGACTAAGCCACCCAGGCGCCCCAGAACTTGTTCTTAACCCCTAGACCATCCTGTCTCTCTCTACACATGGGAGGAAACTTATCACCATAAATGGAATACATTAATTCTTCTAAAAGTTTTATCTTTGCAAGAGCGCCTGGGTGGCTCAGTTGGTTAAGCGTCCGACTTTGGCTCAGGTCATGATCTCACGGTTCGTGAGTTGGAGCCCTGTGTCAGGCCCTGTGCTTACAGCTCAGGGCCTGGAACCTGCTTCGGATTCTGTGCCTTCCCCTCTCTCCATGAATGTCTTTCTCTCTGCATTTTTCTAATCCCTCTGCAATTCACTGGCCATGAGTCTATGGAACTTTCTTACATCCCTAGAGTAGCAAAAACTTCTCTCTTGTCTTTATTCCCACCAGACCTCCTCCCTGGACCACAAACCTGCCTCATTCTGCCTCTGGGTTTTGCACACATATTTAATATCCTTAGTTTCTGGAGGCCAGGTACCCTATCACGTCGCAATCATGCCTGCCAGAAGAGGACCTCAGTACACGCCTAATTGAATCAATCCAGTTTCTATTTTAAAGTTTCAACTCTTTGATGGACGCATTTACTACTTGCTTCTGAGTGGAATTATCTGCCTGTACATCTATTCTTCCAATATTACCAATGAGAGATTTCACTTTGTCCTCAGATTTTATACAGGGCTTTATTTATTACCGTGAATGGATCGATAATACGTGGTTAGATTCCCAGGTCAGGGTTGCTCCTCCTTGTCTTTCTGACTGAGTCTCTCCCTGTGTGGGAGACTTGGGTTAGGACCACTCTGTCATTACTGGCTTATCACCTTGGGTTGGTTACACGAGCCTTCTGGGCTTCCCTCACAGGGCATTCGTGAGGATTGTTGAGATCAGGAAAAGAAACCCCTGATGGAAACTATAACGAGTGTTAACAGGGTCGGGGGCTCTTTGGGTGTTATGTGCATAAGACATTCAGTCTTCACAACAGACTTATGTAACTACTCATCCCCATTTACAGTTTGGAAAACTGAGGCACAGAGAAGCAAACTAGGATATCTAATGCAACACAGAGCATCCGGACTCAGGACAATGAATCCTAAAACTAAAACATTCTATTTGGATACTTAATGGTGGGAATATATATAAGAGATTACCCAAGACTATTGGTGTCTCTCATTTACTCAGGTCTTCAAAAAGAACACAAGTCAGCCAATACTGATTAGCTAATTATTCAAGGCATGAGCAGGATTCACGAGCAAAGCCAAGGCAAACCCGGATGTGAATATTATGTTCTTCATTTCTGACTTAAGATCCCTTTCAACACAGTTTTCGCCACGAGGAAAGCCTAATGCCTGCATGAATGACCAGGCTTCACTCCTTAACTGCTGCAGGTGACTGTGCACACTGGCCCGTAGAGCTCATTAGGGCATATGCCTGCAGCCCTCAAACTCACAGTCTTCAGGAATGTCACAGTCCCTCACTAAACCAACGGAGGCTCCCATGCAACACCTTTATGAGTCCTAAATAATGAGTGACAGGCCCTGGGCTGTAAATAATTGGAGATGTTGGGTCCTTTTAAAAAGCTATCCAGATTTTCAGACAGTAAACTCCAGCACTGTTAACCGAATTCTGGCAATGGTTTGTGATCCCATAGAAGAATGTATTATGGATGAAAGCTGTCCCTGGACCTCTCAATGAGGGTGTCACAGTGTCTACGAGGCCGTGGACTGTACAAGAAATGTGGGGAGCTGCTAACTGATTACTTCGTCTACCAATGCTCTCTTGCTTGCATGAGTTAAAAGCCAGAAAATGTTTCTGCTTTTGGTTTCCCCGTAACCAAATCTGTGATGTTGGTGGAGACCCGCGATCCTCAGGCCAGGCTAAACATAGCCGCAGATCTGAGTTGATGTCCTACCCCCACCCCGCATCACCACTGGGGTGAGGGCTGCTTCTGACATCAAGTGGGTAAGTCCCTGAATGGGTGGACACTGTCAAGCTGGCCAAGCATAAAGAGCTTGCTCCCTATGATGAGAACTGGTTCTACGCACGAGCTGCTTCCACAGCACGGCACCTATACCTCCGGGGCGGCGCTGGGGTCGGCTCCATGACCAAGATCTATGGAGGACGTCAGAGAAATGGGGTCATGCCCAGCCACTTTAGCAGAGGCTCCAAGAGTGTGGCCCGCAGGGTCCTCGAAGCCCTAGAGGGGCTGAAAATGGTGGAAATGGACCAAGATGGGGGCCGCAAACTGACACCTCAGGGACAGAGAGATGTGGACAGAATCGCCGGACAGGTGGCAGCTGCCAACAAGAAGCATTAGAACAAATGCTGGGCTAATAAACTGCCTCATTCGTATCAAAACAAACAAACAAACAAACAAAAACCTCTGACAGCATAGAGAGTGACAACAGTGGATTGTCCAGCCCAGAATGTCAATAGTGCCGAGGCTGGGACACTGCGACAGCCCCACGCTCGTCTCTCCCTTCTTCCTTCCAGTGCTGGGAACACAGAAGAGAGTGAAAATTCAAAATCTTCAATTGTTCAGCCCAAATGAAGACACGTGGACTTTCAGAAGTCTTTTTCCCACCTCCTTATGGCATGGACGTCACACATGTCCCAGGAACTGGGTGGGTGATGCACCCGCGCCCTTCTATTTCTGTGCCTGTTTTCCCCCCATGCCCCGTTTTCAAATGCTTCCCACAACAGCAGTATGTGTCTTCTCAGTGCAGGGCTCATCAGGGCTTACAGAGGAGAACCCAGCTGAAAACTGCATCTAAGGTGCATGATTCCAGGCCCTTCGCAATCCTTCAGCTCAAGGAGGGAAGAAAAGCACAGGAAGCTGGTGCCTCCATGCAGAGGCTGGGGTGCGTAACTGTGTGATATCCCAAGGCCCGATGCCGGCTTTCTCCTGCCATCCCGCACCCCTGCCCCCCGCTCATCACAGCCCCCCTCACGAACTAACATATCTGGAAAAGAAACAGTATTACCCCAAGTGATGTTTATAAATCTGAAACCAGGAACTGGGGAGCTCAAGTGGCCTCTAGTAAGTTGTCGGAAGGCCCCGGACACTGAACACACCTATCACATTCGATTCACAAAGAGTAGAAAGTAAATTTAGTTTCAAATGTCATAGAAACTTACTAGCTGTTTAAGACCATTGCTGCTTTGGTAGCTTATCGGTTCCTTTCTGGCTTTTTCCTTCAGCTGATTCTCCACTCATTTGTCCTTTCCACAAACCTTCTCTGGAGCCTCTTACTGACTTCTGCAGATAAGACGGAGAAGTGGAAACATTCCTCTTCCCCTTCCTTGCTGTGGTTCTCTCTTCACTGGGAGGGGGGAGGTCCAACCTGGAGAAGAAAGGGAAGAACTTTCTGGTTAGGAATATCTGAACAGCACCTTTGCGACGCCCCCCACCCAAACCACTGTGTTCTATTGAGTGCTCCTTCCAAAAAGCGCTCCTTGCTAACCTGCCCAAGAGAGCTTCCGTTAGTTTTAACAAAGCGGGAGGATCTGTTCCATGTCACTCGTGGAAGTTCTGGCTCTCTACATTTGCATGTTAAAAGTTTAAGTAGAGGAAGGTGGTAAGTGATGCCAGGGGTTAGTTTAAGCTACACTTTGATATCCCTGAACCTGTTTGAGAACCGTAATCTCCCCGCTGCCTCTGAAAACGCCTGCGCACCATCGAAATAGCTACCTCCTCCCCTGTGGTCAGCGCCAGGAAATCAGCAAGACCTGGCGACGAGCCTCTGTCTTCGTGCCTCTTTAAATCTCAGCAAGCAATATTTCAAGGGGAAAGACAGATACCGTTTAGCTCCAAAATTTCCTCCAAATGGCGAAAGGAAAAGGCCAGCCCTCGGCTCCCACCCTGTGAACGCTGCAGGGCTACCTAATACAAGTGGAAAGTGTATAAATGGCAGGGTAATTACTGGCTTTCGTCCTTGGACGGAGGAATGAGATCACGATGTTCACCAAGAACAGGAACCGGAGCTGCCCAGGCTGCCGCTTGCCCTGCCTGCGCGGGTCGCGCATTACATCACCGGTGAGCTCTCGCTGGTGGGGGGAGATGGGGCTCCTCCGGGGACTCGGCCCCAGACCAAGAGGAGTAAACATGGAATAAAGGATGACCGGGAGGAGGCCGCGGGGAAGGAAGAAGGAGAAAGCAGGACCAGGATTCCCATCACCATCACCACCACCCCTTGTCTGTTTGCCGGGGAGGGGGAGGGGGTGTGTGCAAGGGCGCCACATCCTTAAGCAGCCGCACCCCGAATTTCGTTCCCGCACCGCCCCCCAGCCTTCCTCCACGTCCAATTCCAACAAAAACTGACATCCAACGGGGCCAGGAGAGCGGCCTTGAGAAGCTCAAGGGGGTGACTGCGGAGAGACGCCAGCGGACTGGGAGGGACCGAGACGCCCGCGCCTCGGGGCAGCGGGGGGGGGGCGGGGGGGAGAGGCGGTTGCCGCTGCGCCCCCGCCCGGCCCAGCCAGCGGTGCCTCCCCCGCCAGGCGACAGCAGCCCGAGTGGGGGGGGGGGTTGGCAGAAGCGCCTCCTCCCCGCCGAGAGCCGAGGCGGCGACCGAGGGGGAGGAAGGCTCCTCACCTTGCCCCCGATGAGGGGCGGATCATGCCATGGCAGCGCCGGCGAGCGGCAGCGGCGGCGGCGGCGGCGAGCGGAGCCCAACCAGCAGCCCGGGGAGCTCGACCGGAGCGGGGGTCGCCGCGGCGGGAGCCCGGGACAGCGGGGACGCGGCGGCTCGGAGCGCCGCCGTGACGGTGCCGGGCCTCCCTCCGCTCGAGGACTACGAGTGCAAAATCTGCTACAACTACTTCGACGCGGACCGGCGCGCGCCCAAGCTGCTGGCGTGCCTGCACACCTTCTGCCAGGAGTGCCTGAGCCAGCTGCAGCTCCGCGCCGCCGCCGCCGCCGCCGCGCCTGAGCGCCCGCCGCGCCCGCCGCCCTGGCACGGCCCGCCCGGCGCCATCGCGTGCCCCGTGTGCCGCCACCGCACGCCGCTGCCCGACAGCCGCGTGCACGGCCTGCCCAACAACACCAAGCTCGCCGAGGCCTTCCCGCTGGCCCTGCGCGCCGCGCACGACCCGCTGCCCCAGGACCGCCTCCCGCCGCTGCCCGCGCGCCGCGCCGCGCCCGCCGCCGCCGCCGCCGCCCCGCCGCCCGCCCCGGCCCCGCCGCCGCCGCCGCCCGCGGAGGACGCGGCTCGCGAGCCCCGCGCCCGAGCCGGCCTGCGCGCCCCGGGCGCCTACGAGAGCTGCCAGAACTGCAAGCGCGCCGCGCTCACCGCCGGCTGCGTGTGCGTCGTCTTCTCCTTCCTCTCCATGGTGGTGCTGCTCTTCACCGGCCTCATCTTCGTCAACCACTACGGCGGCGGCGGCGGGGGGGCACCTCCCGGCGGCGGGGCGCCCCCTGGCGCTGCCCCCGCCGCCGGGTCGCCTTCGCCCGTGGGGCCCATCTGTCTGTCGGTGGCCAGCATCCTGGCCCTCTTCTCGGTCGTCGTCACTTGGGTCATCTGCTGGCTCAAGTACCGGCCCGAGGGCGCGGCCGCGGGCTCGGCGGGGGGCGGCGGGGGCGGCCCGAGGGTGCGGGCGGCGGCGGGCGGCGGCGCGCGGAGGAGCGACACGTAGCGGGGCCTCACGCCGGGCCTCCGCCCGCACCTCGGGCCCCGCGCAGCCACAGAGGAGGGGGCCTCCGGCTCCGTGCGGCCCCCGGACGCCCGACCATCTCCGGGCCTCGGGGCCGCGTGTCTCAGGCCTCCCACGCCCCGCCCCCTCCGCGCGGGGTCGGAGAGGGACACCGAGGAGGCGGGGTTGCTGCTGGGGCGTCCCGTCTCCCCGGACTGTGCAAGATCGACCTCCGCTTCGCGCACCCCCCCCGCCCCCCACCACGTCCTCGCCGGAGTGCACGGCCGTCCCTCCCCGAGTCCGGGGATTTGCAAAGAGAAGGAGAAGAGGAGGGGGCTCCCCCGCCACCCCGCCGCCCCGCCCGAGAGCAAGCGCTTTTCCGGCTGCAGCGACTGGAGAGTTTCAGGGGACAGGTGCGCGCGCGCACGCCTGCGGCAGTTGTGAAAGGACTCGGATTGTCCAGAGCAAGGATGAATGAGATGTCCACGTGAGAGAAGGGTTGCCCCGCGTCCTGGCTGTCCTGGAAGGCGAGTGAGCCGGGGCGCTGAGAGCGACGTCCACTCCCCCGGGGACACGGCGCGGGAGAGCCGGGCGGCAGCGCCCCAGGCCAGCGGCGCGCAGCTGGGCGCCACCGGCAGGTGCGCAGCGCGCCTGCGCGCGGGGGCCGCGGCGGCTCCGCGGGCTGGAGAGGCGGCGGCGCGCGCAGGGCGGTGTGTGCTGCTCCCAGCCCGGCGGAGTCCAGAAGTCCCGTCTCCCCGAGGCTTGTGCTTGTCTTATTCACAGGGTTACCCCCAGGAAGTCATTTCATCTTCTGTAACTGGACTCAGGGAGCTCAAAGAGCCCGTTCTCTCTTCTCCTCTCAAAACTGACTGACTGTTGCCCCCACCTGGAAGATACTGAAAGCTATTCACGCAGAAGATAAACTGTAGGCTTCCTCCGCCTTTTTCTCTTCATTTCATTTTTAAAATAATTTATCTTAGAATTTATACATCTGGAAATTTTGTGCATTCAGATTTCCAGGGAAGTGGCTGATAAGCAGTAATGTTTTTCCCGTACCTCCAGTCCGAATACATTTCAAAATTAGGGGCAGAAAATAAAGGCGTGTTAGTAATTGGTTCGAGATTTTATACTGTGAACAACTACTGACTTTCAATTATCTGATAAAATAGAAACTAGCTCCCAAAGACGAACCTGACAAGTCTTAACTGACAAGTCTTCTTTTGATTATAAAGATACATCACACTTACCAAGAAAATATTATTTTGAGTTTAACTATTTGATATTGGAATTCACTGAAAGGTTCATATCGGTCACATCAGATGAAAAAGAACACCTATCTACCTGATTTTGTAACGAAAAAGATGAATTACGAGCATATGCTGCAGGTGGATGAGGTGCCTTTTTAAAGAAAAAAAATCCCACTGTTCCAAATGTATTTTATATGAAAACATTCTTTATTCCATCTTTTGAAATTTGGAATAAGACAAAGTTTTCATGTCTAACAATCACAGAAGCTGTGGAGGGTATGCTGTTATTCCTCGTGTATTTATGCAAGCTGTCTGCATGATATCCTGACACTATTCTAGTAACTGAACCTGAATGGAGCATTTGTATCTATCACAGAGTGAAGTAATTTATTGGTCACTGATAAGTGGTATGGCTGCAATTTAGGAATTTGGTGTGTTTTATGTCTGCATTGTCTTAATAAAAACAAGAAGCATTTATAGGAAAAAATCTATTTTCATGAAATTTATTTCATGGGGGAAATGGCTCCTAGTTATTCGTGGCACTCTTCTTGAAATACCTATCTCCATCCAAATCCTAATTTCACATTTTGAATGAGGCTGAGACAATTCACAGGAGGAATGTACATCACTAGGGTGGGCATTTTATGGAATTGTTTCTAGGGTTTAATAAGGACTTCTGAAGGTCAAGGGAGATTTATCTATTGTATTTTGAAGGGAGAAGCAGCTTACCCACCCACTGATAGCCACCAAAACTGAACTCTGCTGGCAGATTTGGTTCTCAGTTTCTGCTAAGTGTGTTCAGGTTCCTAATGTTTTTGTGTTCCTAAAATTAAGAGTCACGTTTCAGAAACTAGCTTTGATTTGTTTGCACCTCCAACAAGTAACTTGTGTTACTTCTATATTCATTTTTATCTGTTACTCTTTGTTTACTTCCAATGCTAAGATTCTGTTTGCATTCACAACTGTTTAGTTGCACCAGTATATCTCTACATGTATGTGGCAGGGAGGGGGGTCTAGTAACAAAAGTTGGCTTTGTGCATGTAAGGATGTGTACCCGTTATTTCACGCCCTCAAATGGGCAACCTGGGAATCTGTCTAAAGTTATTTGGGGGCCAGCTTGCTTCTTACAGAGTTTATTTATGTTCCACAGAGGAAGGTACTCCAATGACATAAACTGAATTATTCCTCGTAAATGAAAAAGATATCTGGAGTTGCCTCAATCACAATACAAGCTACATTTGACTTCTTTCCTAGGTTGCACGTGTAAATTTCTTATAATGAGAAATTTGAGTTAGAATACTCTAAAACAGATACAGTTAGTAGTTCAACACCTAAACATGGTGAGATTTAGTTTTTCTCGGCTGACTTTATATTACAGCTCATTTCTGACTTCCTTATCAGGAATTAAGTGACAGGGCAGAGCAACAGAAAATGTGCTCAATTTCTAGTGGCTTTCTGTTATTCAAGTGTCCTGAGTTTGCAGGTGTGCTTTAGTCATCCTAAAGTACTTCCTACATCAGGTGGGAAGTCCTGCTACACTTGTACCAAAGACACAGCAGTTTAAAAGGTAATTACTGAAATGTCCCATTAGTTGTAGAGAGGGCTCCTGGTGACAGTGAGTGCTTTCCTCCCTTCTCATGGAAATTCTCATCTTCTTGGAAGAGCCAAACTCAATTCTGGACACATCTCCACCTCGTGAGTGTTAACTGTCAATAAAATCACTGTAAAAAGCCAGTCCTGGGGGCAGGGAGGGGGTTCCTGGGTAACTCTGCAAGTTAAGGCTCTTAGTTTTGGCTCAGGTCATGATCTCACGGTTCCTGAGTTTGAGCCTTACATGAGGCTCTGCACTGATAGCATGGAGCTTGCTTGAGATTCTCTCTCTCTCTCTCTCTCAAAATAAGTAAACTTAAAAATAAACTTAAAAATAAAAAGCCAGCCCCGGTCTGGTTTGCACAGCTGCTGAAGAAATGGTTTCCATGGCCCAGGTTCTGCTTAGGTCCTGGACCTTCAGGTTAGAGTTACCACCACGATTCTGTAAAGTCTAAATTTCAAGCAGAAGAAACTCACCTTGCAGGTCATAGATTACACGCTCAGCCTCTGAATGCAATATGATTTGGTGAACGGTATCCATATCTAGAAAGAACACTGGTGTGGGATCTAAAGACTAGGTAGGAACAGCGCCCAGGAGATATGAGTCAATACAGGCTCTCTTCTTTCTTGGAAAGACCTTGACAATTAATTTAACCTCTTTGAGCCTTGGGCTCCTCTGCTACAAGATGGGAACCCCACGTGTCAGCCCTGCTTACTTTACAAGATTGGCTTAAGGACTTGTATACAACACGAGGGCATATGAGTGAAAATGCTTTGGAAACTGAAGCCCTGTGTGGATCTATGGCCTTGTTTTCACTCAGATTTCCAAGGGTCTAATATCACCTCTCCAGAGAGGTCTGCCCTGATCACTCTATGCCAAGGGAATATCTACCAGAATTTTATTTTCTTGTTAGCACTTATTACTGTCTACAGTGGTCTTGTTTAACAGTGACATGCTTTATCTCAAATTCTAGGGCAGATTTTGCTCTCAATCTCTAAGGGCAGGATCCTCATCTGGTCACACACTTTACCCACAAGACCTTAGTCAGCCCTCAGCATATGGTAAGTGGCAGATAAACAGTCTTTTGAGTTGGCTGAATGGGACCCCCTGGGCTGAATGTTAATCAGCTTGACTCCCCTTACTCTGACTACCACTTAATAACTCCTGAGACCCTGGGGGGCTTAGGTAAACAGTTGCTTTTCCTGATTCCATAAGCATTTTTGAAAGGTGAAAAAATACACTGGAAAACCTCTTTGGTTTTTCAGAACAATCAGTTCATCGCAGTGAAAATCTTAAGGGCGTTATCTTCGTTATATTCGGTGAGAAGACAGTGGAGAGACTGAAGGGCATTTGGCCTCCATTTCCGATCATTTCCTGCATTGTGAGATTTCAAGGCATGCCTCCTTTCGCTTCCTTCTTTCAGGACCATGACTGCACCGTCTCTCCAAAGCTAATAGCACCTGCATTGGTGGGACACGTTTACATGGTAGTGAAATTTCCCGCAACATTGAAGGTAAATTTCTCATCGTTTGTTACGTCCCATTTTAATTATTCAATCTTTGCTATTTTTAACAAACGTATCCTTTATAGACTGGCTAAATGTATCATCTTAATAGCTGACTAATCACCCCTGCCCCCACCCCGTGATTCTGTGACCCTGCTCAACCTCCTTAATCATTTATTTCCCATTAGCTAATATCTGTGTTTTAAATTTCTGCTGTGATACAAAGTTGATTAAATTCATGTATTTGGCAATGAACTGCATCCCAGCTTTGTATGCATTTATGTTTTTTTCCCTTTGAAACCATGGTGTTATTGTATGCATTACAGCGTAAGTTTGAGGAATATTTAGCATTTACTATAGTACATTGTAACTCTTTCTAAAGTAAAGGTTAAAACTGACTGCAGCTAGATCTTAATTTGAAGTTGTATGAATGGGGAAAGTGTGCGAGAGATTTTATCTATCTTTTGCTAGATCTCTTTTGATTGTCCATTTAAAAAACTGCTTGGTAAGGTAGACCTTTAGGAGGTTTGTCTCCATCAATCAAACTTGAGGCTTCTGTTCTCTCATGGAAAACTAAAATGTGCCAAAGAGGAGCAAGCTTATTTCTGTGATACATTTACCATCATTCCTGATTCTAAATCAGGAAGAAAAGAGTGCTCAATATTTACATTCGAGGAAAGCAAAAGTGTTCAATATCCAATTTCCAAGAATATTCCTAGGAGCTCAGGAAGAATGTGCACACTTCCTTTAGAAAGAAAAGTCTTTGCATGTAAAATTGGATTTTCTTTGGTTTAGAAATACCACATCTCCATGGGGTGGAGTGGGAGAATGTTGAAGTGAGAAGAAAGAAGGTAGAAAAGATATGCAAAAAAGCTTCTCCTAGCTTCTAATATTTAAAAAAAAAAAAAAACAACTCCATACATTTCAAAATGAAGAGGAAAGTGTTTAATCACTTCAAGAACAGAACACTGCTATCTTGACACTTGCTATTTTAAAAAACCATGGCAATCCATGGGCAGCTCACCTATCTCCTACCACAACGACAGAGTTTTCTGCATTGTATAGAAATCACACATTTATAAGTCTACTGTGTGTGGGTTTAAAAATATTTTATTGTTAAACTTGAGTGGTAGCGAACAATTATACCCGACTTGTAGTTTGGAGGAGGAATTGACTCCGAGTGAGAAAATAAAGTTAGTGCTCAGGAAGAATGTTTGGGACCAATCTCTGCAAAGTAAATAATTTGTTCATTGAGCCCCTTTCTTGTTAAATTCCCCCACAGCAAACTTGTCAACTCACGTGAACCCTTAGCAGAAGTTCTCAATGCTGACGGCAGGTTAGAATTACCTGGAGCTTAAAAAAAAAAAAAAAAAAAAAAAAAGCATGGGTCTGCCCCCAGAGACATCTATTTAATTGGCAGGAGACGCATCAGTATTTTTTAAAAGGCACCCCAGGTGATTATACTGTGCAGTGAGATCTGAAAGCCATTGTATTTCACAACGTTTTTATTGAAATGCGACCTTCTCCTTAATCTCACTTTAATGAACTAAACGCCACCAGGTCTCTTAGAAACTGAGAGATTGTGGAGAAATGCTTGGATTTTGCAAGTGGTCAAAATTTAGATAACTAGTTTGGGTGACTATGTAATCGTTGTTTTTGGTCTCTCTCTCTCTCTCTCTCATACACACACACACACACACTTGTTGACTTTGTGTTCCCAGGAAAGTTAAGTAAATATTTGCATCCCCATTTGATGTGCTGTGATCTTTCCTAACGCGGGGGGCGTTGCCGGCTGCACCTCCGGGTCCCACAAGACTTTTCTGTGGACTTCCTTGTTCCTGCAAAATGGGTGAGTGCTCTCCAAGTCATCAAAATTCGGTGACAGTGTGAGGATTTGAGGGTGGATTGTGTGGATAGCCGGGAAAGTCTCGAGGTTAAAATAACGAAACCTTGCCAGTGACAGCTGTGAGTGTCACCGCCAGTGACAGCTGAAGGAATCTGCTGGTCGCCAAATAGGATGGTTGTGCGAGCAGATCAAGCGGAGTCATGGTTTAGAACATTCACTAGGAGAGCTATTAAATGCTTTTAAAAGACGCTTCTGAGCAGCCGGTCAGCGTGCAAATTAATTTCCCGCTGTTGGATTCAGGTGTAAATGATTTTGCTCTGAGACCCAGTTTGCCGCTGGCGGGTGGGAGGTGGGGTATTACCTCGATTTCTCTCCTTTTGGATTGCGGACGCCCGGATGCCCGTGGTGGCTCCCAGCTGAGCCGAAGGACTCTCAGGGGGGAAAACAGGGCTGTTCAAGGGCGGACGGCTGTCCTGCTTATTTCCGGGGACTGCCCGCCCCGGGGGTCCCCGCCACCAAGACAGGTTCCCTAAGGGCAGGTCCTAGGGCAGCAGGTGAAATCCCCGGGCATCGAGTCCCTCATCTCCCGTAGCCTCCTGGGCTGGAGAGAAGCTGAGGCAGCTTGGGGTGACCGGCTGATCCCCACGGCTGGGCCAACCGCTGGAGCCTGTCGGGGTCGCAGTCCCTTGCTCCATCCAGTCCTCCGCCCCCAACCGCACGCACTTGTGATCCAGAAGGGCAGACACGAGACGCCGGGATGAAAGGCCCAAGGACGCTCTTTCGTGACCCATTGCTTCGCGCGGCGGGAACCAGCTTGCACTGCATCTTGTCGACCCCAGCACCCAACACCTCCGCTCCGTGCGTTTTGTTCTGCGTTAGCATGGAATCCGGTCTTCGGCCCGGCCCTAACGCCCCGGATTTTGTGACTGCTCCTCCCGCATTGCGGGACCCGAAGGTCTCTTATTTATGATCCGATGGTGTAGTTACCATCCCTGAATGCCCACGGGACCTTCCCAGCGCCCGCCTCAGAGCTCTGAGTTCGCACCTGTTCTTAAAAATAGCGGAGAAGCTCAAAACCCGGAGGTAAAGAAGAAAAGAGGCGCGGACGGCGGTGACTGTCGCAGCCTGAGCAGGACTTGGAGTCGTGCTAGCTCAGTCCTTCCTTCTGTGCTTTCCCGGCTGTCGAAGAGCCTCCCCACAGCTTTCAAAGCACAAAAGGTGTCCAGACAAACAGTGCCTTTTGTCCGGGGACGTGAAGGGCGGGGGCTTGGACGTCCCTTAAGAATCCTTGGGTTTCCGCTAGTCTATTCCTTGGAGTCCTCGTCCCCCCGCCCCCCCGCTTCAGGCCCCCACCCCCACCCCGCAGGCGACCCCCAGCTTCCCACTCCAGACCTTCCGGGACCACTGGCAGTCCAGCAGAAGGTGACGTTGGCCCCAGGGCGGGGGCCTAGGAGGACTTCAAGAAGCCCCAATGATAACACGTTCCAGATTTATAGCCAGCCTTCAGGGAGTCAGGAACACCCGGATTCTTTCTGCAAATATCCAGCCCACCTACCACGTGTCTGGCCAGAATTAGAGGCTTGACAACCGGGTTAGAGGTTGGATGATACCAACCTGTCTCAGGTTCTTCTCGCATGGAACATAGGCTAATAAATTCTCCCTGGGAGTAACAAAAAGGGTTGGTTTTTGGGAGTAACAAAAAGCAAAAATTTTAAATGGGATTTATTATAAATTCAAAATACCATTGACTATATTTTAAATGGGGCGTAAGGTGGAGTAAGTGACCAAATTCTTTTCAATAGAGATAAGATAGGGCAGTGCCTCCCAGAAACATTAAAGGTAACTTTAGTTGAAATTTACTTACAGCCAGAACAAAGCAAACAAAGGAGAGATTAAGTTTGGGCAGCCCCCAGATCTCATCTCTTTGGGATCTAATCAGAGTGGTGAAAACTGAGGGCTTTCTTTATTTTTGTTGTTTTTTTTTTTTTTTAATTTTTTAAAGTAAACTCTCCTCCCAGCATGCAGCTTGAACTCACCACCCTGAAATCAAGAGTAGCATTCTCTACTTACTGAGCCAGCCAGGCAACCCAGAAACCTAGTGCTTTCTAACTGAACAGGACTGACAACATAATGGCCTGGGTTTAAATCTTAGCTCTGCCACTTCCTAACTCTGTGACTAGGGCAAGTTAATTAACCTCTCTGTGCCCTCTTTCCCTCATTTTAACTAGATATAATCTGGTCATTTGGAGAAGTAAATTATAAAACTGTGAAGTGCTTTGAACAATGCACCTTCAAAGCACCTTCAAAGTGCTCAATACTCTTATGTAATACATATACAACGTATAATAGTGCTATAATGTTGTAGTAATATAATGACCATGAAATAGTAATATAATTTGATTATATAGTATTACTCCTATATATTTCTATGATGATAATGTAGCAGTGTCATTGAGGACTGCTGTCACCACATAGCAGACTTATGTTCTCCCAAAATATATTTGAATTCTCCCAAAATAGCTTATTCAAGATTGGGAATCCAAGAAGCTGGCTCAAGGTACATTAGGCCTTCTGAGCTCTCATGCTGTCAACCCCAGGCCACTGGTCCTCAGAGAAGTCACCTGGAAAGTATGGTCCAAATCCTGGGAGGGAGGCTGAGAGAAGCCCTCCATGCCCACATATTCTGAACAGTGAAATGGGGATTCGGATTATTTCCAGTGCAAATGTGCCCTTCATATCAGAAACAGTCCTTTATTATTGTCTAGTATGAACCCACCTTGATCGACATCATTAGGATTCATTTTATCAGAAATATCTTGGAGCGCCTCGGTGGCTCAGTCAGTTAAGCATCAGACTCTCGATTTTGGCTCAGGTCCTGATCTCACAATTAGCGAGTTCAGGTTAGTGAGTTCGAGCCTTGCAGAGGGCTCCATACTAACAGTGCAGAGCCTGCTTAGGATTCTCTCACCCTCTCTCTGCCTCCCCCCAAATAAATAAAACTTAAAAAGTGATCGATATTTTAAAAAAAAGCAATGTCTTAGTCATACTGTTTCTTCTGTATTTAGTCATATTCTTTTTTTTCTCCTTCCCTTCCTCTCTCCCTCTTCCTTTCTCTTTCTCACCTTCCCTCTCTCCCTCTCTCCTTCCTCTCCCCTTTTCAGTTTTAAAGCAATCTTCTCTCTTTCCGGGAGCTTTCATATTCTTTTCTTCCCGTCCCCCCAACCCCCACCCATCCCAAGCCTTCCATTCTGATGGTACTTCCTTCTTTTTGAGCTCCAAAAGCTTCTTTCATTTCCCCCTCCCAGGGTGACCTGCCACTCTGTTCCCGAATGCCCCAGGGTCTGGCTCCTGCCTTCCTGGGTCATCCTCCCCCCCCCACCCCCACCCCGCCACGAAACCACACTGTGGGCTCTTTTAAAACTGGGGCTTCCTCGCTGATCAGTGGAGTAGAGTGCAACCCCTGCCCCCGCCCCAGGGAAATGCAACCGTGTTCTGAGGGACCTGAAAGTATCATTTCTCTTCCAGGGGTGACTCTTCCGACCCCATTGTGACAGGGCAGCCTGGGCTTTCTGCAAACCTCCTCAGACAGCTTTGGAGATTGATAACTTCAGTCTGGAGATGCCACAGGGATCCCCTTTCCACGGGAGTCTGCTCACCTCTGCCATAGCTAGTTTCTGTTTCTCCCCTCTGCTAGGTAGCTCCAAAGTTTTGTTTCATTAGTAGTTGGTGTGATAAGAACCGCTCCCTTTGGCTGGGAGATGGGGTATCTGCACACTGTTCTGAGAGAGCCGTGGCCTCTATTCAGCCCCACTTCAGGGCTCCAATCTGTTGCCTCCACATTGGGAGCAACGTTGGGTCCCTGGGTCCCAAATCTTCGCAGGGAAAAGTGTTCTCAAAGTCTTTCGATCAGTCATTTGTGGAGCCTGGTGAAGATGCTTTCTCCTGAATGTTCTTGGTTTCCATTTATCTCAGAAGACCACCAGCTGGAGAACGATGACTGGTTCTCTAGGCTGCTGGCTTTCCCTGGAGGAGATCTCCCTCTTCTGTTTAGGCAGCTCCCCAAATCACCCGGGAGACACACAGGTCGGCCCCTACAGGGTGAAACAGGGCACTTCTGCTCTTCCAACGTTTCCTCTGCCCGGAAGGAATTTCCTCCTGTTCAGGAATGGGAGTTAACAGGCCCAGGGACAGGGAGTCCTAGACAGGGAGAAGCTGGGCCTTCCTTTTCTTTCAACTAAAAATGCCATTTGCAGACAATGGGGACCAAGGTGAGGGTGCCCACACCCAGCTTGGATTTTTGAGCCGCAACCATGGGCTCAGCCCTGGGAAGGGAGGAGACCACGAAGTCCCAATCCTGGGACCTCCAACAGTGACATCCGCCTTACTCCTGAGGCAGAGAGAGGGCTGGTCTCTAGGAAGCCTCCACCTGTTTGTGAGAAGATTCCATCCTCCCCGTCACTATGGTAGCCTGAAGGAGGTGTCTTCAGAAAGGGGACGGCGGGGGACATCCAGAGGGACACTGAACCTCAAGAAGACCCAAGAGCTGCCTCGTTCCTGACAGAGCACATCTCTGGCCAGAGCCTGCCCCAGTTTTCCACGGCTTCAGAACGCCCAGTGGACAGCTTAGTCACTCCCTTAGTCAGTGCATATGCTTCCTTCACTCCATCCCTTTGGCCTGATCCTTCACCAACACTCCTTCCTGCCCTCCCTTCTCTTCAGGAAGCCACCTCAGAGGAGCTGCCCAGACTTCTGTGGCTGAAATACCAAGCCCCCCCCACACACCCCCCACCCTACTCTGGCAGTTTATGCCCGCCCCTCCCCCAAGTCCTTCAGCCTCTCCAGACTGAGCCACACCCTCGCCACCCATCTCCCGACCTGTGGCATTTGTATTCTTTTTAGTCATTTTTCTGGACGGTCAGCTCTGCCAGGATGACTTTGGCCTGTTTCCACGACGAGTGTAGCCCCGGCTCTTGGAACGAGCATGTGTGGAATGAATGAAAGTCCTTGCGCGCCAGCCCCGCCAGCCCGCTCTGAGGACACAGCAGAAGACCGGCCCGGCTGACCGTTCCGTGGGAGAGAAGGGGTAGAATAAAATAATCAAATCCGCCCCAGGGAAAGGCTTCAGTGGCCAGCTTTGCACGTTTCTCGGGCCCTGGAGGTGGCCAGGGAGCAAAGAAGCCTGAACATTTAGTGAGAATTTTCCGAGGCGTTAATGAATGACTCAATGGGACGATGTCAGACCCCAGAGTGTGCCCGGCCTGGGCACGAAGGAGGCAGCGGTGAGAGGGGCGCCGGGCCAGGGGCTGCTAAAGCCGGAAGGGTGTTATTGGCAAACCACGCGCTCTCACACCTGTTGGCTTCCCTACAGGCCACTGGGTCCCAGGGCTGTGAGCCCCGGCTCTGCAGCTCCAGGGACCCCCTTCCCCTCCAGGGACCCCCTCCCCCTCCAGGGACCCCACTCAGATTGCGAGGTGCGACTTTCCACTTCCGGGGGGAGACCTCCTTGGGCCAAGATCGCCCAAAGACGCAAGGGCAAGCAGGCCAGTCCTTTGGGGTCGGGAATCGACCGAGGGCCCGAGCTCTGTCCGAAGCCAGGCTTGACACAGCATGAATAATTAGGCGGCAAAACCAAGAAACAGAACTAGGAATGGATCCAGTGTCCCTCGGAGTCGAATTCTCACTGTCAGAGGGCAGGCAGCCCACGAAGACAGCTGTGCAGCGCCTACCTCATCCGCTAAGACCTCCCTGGAAATCACTGTCCTCTTAGGTTTGTGTCCCCAAATCCTTTTTTTTTTTTTTTTTTTTAATCCAGCAGAATCTCTTTAAAGGGAAGAATCTCAGCCCCGCAGATCCAGGCTCAAGGCACAGAGAGGACCCGCAAGATGGCATTGGAGGGATGGGGGTGACAGGGGCTCTGGCTCAAACCAAGCCCGGGCCACGTAGACGGGGGGGGGTTTGCACAAGACACCCCTTCCCAGGTCACCCTCCAGAGTGAGCACTGAGTCCTCGCCCTCAGAGTCCAGCAGGGCTGCGGGCAAGGAACCTGGATGTGTCGCGCCCCCCGCCCCCCCGTCTCCAGCCAGCTTTCCCACGCGCGACCTGGAGGCTTCGAACTTTCGGGGTTTCTCTGTCAAGAACTGGAGCCTCCATACCCGACCCTCACCCCACCTGCGCAACGCATGCGTCTTCTGACACCCTCGGTGCCCAGCAGGGTGGGCACCAGGGCGGCTTCTAGGATCTTCCCTTCTCCACCCTCGAGGCAGCTTTCCGGGGCATCCTCGGAGTCGTCTGTCCCCTCACCCCAGTCGCCTCGACTCAGGGGTAAACTGAGCGCCCCCAGGATTGCTGTTCGGCGCGGATTTGGGATCTGCAGAATCGAGTTTTCTCCGGCTCCTCCGAGGAACGTAGGAGGGAGCAGAGCAGGGAACGGTGTGCGCCTAGCTGGGGAACAGAGGCGGGGCGGGGGGAAGAGGCCGTGAGGTGTGTTGGCACCACTGCCTGCCAGTTTCTCTGCGTGTGTACGAGTGAGTGCCCTGATGGGGGCAGGACGGGAGTCAGGGGACAGGTCCCGGCTCGCGCGGAGGAGGTTCCGGGCTGGGAAGAGACCTCCTCGCAGGGATCCGGAACGCCCGCTTCTGGCTCCTTCTCCCAAAGCGCTCTGGGAATGGATTAGGCGCCCCCTGTACTTTCGCTTTGGGCGTGATTGATGCGAACGGCGCTCTGAGGGCCGCGCAATTAATAAAGATTACGCTCGTTTAGCCGAAACGTCCCTCCTAATTAATGGAGAGAAGGGCGCGAAGGGTGATTTATTTGCATTTGCAAAATGCTTTCGGCCGCGCGGGATTCGCTGGGAGGGCGGCCGCTGGGGCCCAGGGCTAATTGGCTACCACCCGGTTGAGGCCGACTTGCTCCGGATCGAAGGGTCCCCCACCCTGTTCCCCTCGGGTCGCCGCCTACGGGACCTCCTCCCCGGGTCTTCTTACACCTCCACCCCCTAACTCAGTCTGAGACACCCCCCCCCCCGCCCCCAGCTACAGGTGGGCATCCCTCCCTTGAGAGCAGAGGCGGCCCCGGCCAGCACTCCCCGCCCCGCGCACTCCGCGTCGCGCCTTCTTACCGCCCCCCTGAGCGCTCTGCAGGGAACTCCCCGAGGCCTGACCCCCATCCCAGCCAGCCCCCCAGCCCCCCACCGTGCTGTCCCGGAGGGGTTGCGGGATGAAAAGGAGCGCTAGCTTCCAGTCCCCGAGGCCAAAGAGGCTCCAGAAATGCTGTGAACCTACTCCCCGCGTAAGAGTGTGTGATCGTGTGTGTGAATGTGTGTGCCTGTACGTCTGTGTGTCTCAGTATCTCAGCGGTACGTCTTTGCTGAAATATCCCTCTCTCTCCCGCCTTGCTGTCCACCTGCTACAGCCCAGGAAAATAAAAGTGCAGCCTTTCCCTGGAGCGTCGCCGCATTCAAACACTCCGGCTTCGGCAGAGAGTTTCTGCCCCTGGGTGGGGGAAGCCAGGCTTCCCACCCAGCAGGGGCTGGGGGCGGGGAGGTGGGGGGGGGCGCGTGGCTGCGTGGCCGCGTGGACCGCCTGAGAGTCAGGAAGAGGCTTCAAAGGTTTCCGTAACGACTCTTCGGCCTTTATTTATGCCCCTATTAATACAATATCCATCATGTAGATATCGATCTTTATCCTTTAAACTGATACGCTAGGAATCAATTAGCCATGCAGATTACATTTCCTATATATCCAAATGTTAATCTTTCAGTCTCTGGGCCAGTGATATATATTTTTGCAGCCAGATAGTATTAGATTTCGTTTAGAAACGGGGAAGAAGAAAAAAGACTCTCTGAAGCGCGTTTCTCTTGGGGCTACTTGTCTTAACTCTTGTCCCCTCACTGGGCCTTGGGGCTCTGGGGGCCAGGATACCTCTCCGAGTTTTCCAGGGCAAAGAAGCAAGATTGCGGTGGTGACCAGCGCGAAGTCCACAGAGGGGACAGGGGACAGCGTTCTGTTACAGGGCTCTCGGCAGCAGCAACCGGTTAGTGGCAGGTCTACACTTCCGGCTTAGCAACAGGTCTACACGTCTCCCTTCAGCTAGACCACCCTATCTGGCAGGCCCCCCCTTTTTAAAAAATTTTTAAAATGTTTTATTTACTTTTGAGAGAGACATAGAGACGGCATGAGCAGAGGAGGGTCAGAGAGAGAGGGAGACACAGAATCTGAAACAGGCTCTGGGCTCTGAGCTGTCAGCACAGAGCCCGACGCGGGGCTCGAACCCACAAACCGTGAGATCATGACCTGAGCCGAAGTCAGACGCTTAACCGACTGAGCCACCCAGGCGCCCCTGGCAGGCCCCTTTTCATTGCCTTTGGCTTTCTGGATGGTCAGTTTTCATCTTTTCAGAGTTTCCCCTCCAGTGTTCTCCCATCTCCAGGCTTCTAAAATCAAAATTATTCTTCTACTCCTCAGCCCCCTCCCCAAACCCAAGGCTAGTTTAAAGGTCTATCTCCAGAAAGAGAAACCTAATTTAAAACACAAAATAGGGGCACCTGGGTGGCTCCGTCGGTTGAACGTCCCGCTTCGGCTAGGGTCATAATCTCGCAGTTTGTGGGTTCAAGCCCCACATCGGGCTCTGTGCTGACAGCTCAGAGCCTGGAGCCTGCTTTGGATTCTGTGTCTCCCTCTCTCTCTGCCCCTCCCCTGCTCATGCTCTGTCTCTCTCTGTCTCTTTCTCTAAATAAGTAAACATTAAAAAAAATAAGATAAAACACAAAATAGGTGTTTTCCTGGGGAAAGGAAGACAGAGAGAAAGTTTAAGGTCTAGGAAGGAATGTAATGGAATTCATGATGTTTAAGAAATTGGAAGGGCTGAAGTATTCTGCTTGGCTTGTGATGATTTCTTTTCTTTTCGCTTTGCTTCGCTTCCCTTCCCTTCCCTTCCCTTCCCTTCCCTTCTCTCTTTTCTTTTCTGTCTTTTTCTCCTCCTCCCTTACGAAAGGCCGGTGGGGTCAGGAAAGGATGCATCGCAGAGCAGCCACCCCCTCCTCTGCCTGTGCACGGTGAGCTCCCAGGGGCCACAAGGAGGAAGGGGTACATGCAGCAAACTTTGTACTATTTTCCGTCAGTCCGTGGCCTGAGCTGGCTCCTGGAGACTCGACCCCTTCCACCTCCCCATCCACCTGTTGCGCCCACTACTGGAGTTGTCTACACAGTCTCTGGCTCCAGGCAAGATTTTAATCCCTGCTGACTGCAGGTCCTGGGTTTACTCACAGCTCTGCTGCCTTAGGATCCTGTGTCCTCACTGTCCAGTGCGTCCTGGTTCAACTAGAGACCCGGGTCTGAACAGTCTTCTCCCAGATCTCTCTTTTCTTACTCCTTGCATTCCCTCACTCCCTACCCCGTGAAATCCTCAGAGGGGAGAAATTTCCTGCGGGGGGAGGGGGTTAAAGATATTCAGGCTGAGAAGCTGTGGCAGATCTGAGCTCTGCTCGTACAGTGGGGCCGGACGGAGTCAGAGACCTGGCCTGATCCAAGTGAAAAGACTGTTAGCTTCCCCCACCTCATCCACTCGTCTCCCTCCTCCCACTTTCGTTTCCTCCACCCCCCCCCAATCCAGGAGTTCCTGGAGTGGTCATTAGCCTTGCTTTTTTGTCTCAGGCATCAAAGACCCCCAACAGACCCTCCCGCCTCCCCGCAGCCCTCACATTGAAGTTCTCTAGCTCTACTCCGGCCCCCACGTCAGATCATCTGCCTCCTTCCCCCGGCCCACCCGAAGATGCCCAGCCAAGACCCCTCAGTCCTTACTCACCACCCAAACACCCTGCTTGCTCACAAGCTGAGCAATTGTCGAATTTACCTTCTAAATTTCAGCCCCCCACCCCCCCACCCCCCGCTCCGTGGAGTGGATTCTCACCGAGTTGGGCAGGGCATTTTTGAAGATTAGAGACATATTCTACTTTTTTTTTTGACCAGAAGTTTCCCCAACCCCCGAGAATTGGGCTCTGCATCTTGTTTTCCTTATTTGCATAAAAATAATTTTTGTAGAGCCAAAGAAACGTCTGTAGGAGACAATCTGCCGTGAGATTCCTTCTCTCCCTCCCTCGCTGCCTTTAAAAAAAATCTTTTTTTTTGTTTCGTTTTGTTTTACATCTCTCTTCTTCCCCTCCTTTCCTTTTCGTTTCCTCGTTTTCCTTCTTGTCTTCCCACAAAGCATATGTTCTTTATTGCGAACCCGCTCACACGTTCTCGGCCTGCTCCCCCAGCGGCAAGGGCACCGCAGCGGCACCGCAGGGGCAAAATCACTGTGGCTGGCCCACACCCCACTGCAGTGCGGCGCCCCATCCCCATCCAGCCCCTAAACCCGACCTCGTCCCGGCGGATTTTCCAGTGGGGGAGAAGAGCGGCGCCAAAGCTTTTGACAAACAACTGCGGGGGACCTAGTGACGGCCGCTCCGCCTGCGGCTGCGCGGGGCGGCGGGTGGAACCCAAGCAGTCACCCAGCCGGGATCCTCGCATCCTGGTCGACGACTCGGTGCTTTGAATTCCTTCCGTGAGCGCGGGGCAGCCTTTCTGCAAAACTGGGAGGCTTCATGGTGTTTGCTCAAGCCACAGACTGCAACCCGGGTGATGCCTGGGGCCCAGCGAGGGGGCAGGCGCGTCCCCACGGGGCTACCACGCCAGGCTGTCAGATCCCCCAGCCCTCCCGTTGGGCAAAAAAAAGAAAAAAGACCTGGGTGGTTGGGGAGCAGACGTCTCCACCCCGCAACTCAGGAACAGTGTTTTACATAGATCGTAAATTTCTCTTAAGGCCTTTGTCTGGCTAGAAATGAGGGCACCTCGCGGAGTCCGCGGGCCAGGAAGGACGGAGCCTGCGTCCACAGGTGCGAGAGCCGCGCGCAGAAGGACGTCCTGCGGCCCAACGCAGACGGCGCGGCCCGCGATCGCACTGTCGGCCACACATCCAGACCCGGGAGCGGGAGAACCTTCCAGTGAATGGGGGCACACTCGCCTCGGGCGGGCGTGGACGGGCAGCCGGCTGTCTATTTCACCCGAAGTTCCTCTGAGACTCGGGGCGCAGGAGACGCCGGCAGGTTGTCCCCCTCTCCCGCCGCCACCGTTCTCTTACTCTTGCCCCCAAGCTTTCAGTGGCATTTTGCACGTGCACGGCGGGCACCGCGTTCGTTTTTGAAATTGTCGTAGAGACTCTCCTGCCTGCTTTCTGGGTACTTTTTCAGCCTGGGGAAAGGAGGCTGCCTTCCTTGCAAACCTGCGTCCAGGGCTGCAGGGCGCGGCCCTCGCCTTCCGAGCCCCATCGTGGGGCCACTCCTTTGTCAATTAGCGCCTGCGTCGCGCCCAGAGGCGGCGCGGAGGCTCTGGCTCAGGGGCTTGGGACTGGGGACCCGGCCTGGGTGGACACTCCCTTCCTGCTCCGGGGCGTGGGGGGCGGGGGTAACTTCTGCTTCCGGAGACTTCTGAAAGGAGTAAAGTGAGGCGCAAGCTTCGGAGCTAGGGAAGCAGCGGCTGGAGTGTAGAACCGGGGTTCGTTCTCGAAACCAATCTGGAAAACCCAGAACCCCCCCATCCTCCCGCGACCGGCTGTGCTCGACTACGTCCAGGCTCCGGCTCCGGGCCTGGTCTGGTTTGGCTGCGAGTGAGCGCATGGGCCGGAGAGCCTCAGCCAACATCGCGGTCCTGGCTTTCCCTGGTCGGACTTCAGGGATACCAAGTTCAGGGAACTTGGACGCCCGAGGTCTTTGGATCCAAAGTGGCCCCGCAGCTTTACCGGCCCAGCTGGCGGAGACTGAGGGTGCCCTCTCGCCCCGCCCTGAGCCTCCCGGGTCCTCTGATCGCCACCGGCTGGAGAGGGGCCGAGTTAATCTTCTGGCTAGAAGAAGAGCGCTCCCGCAGGGGAGAGGCCGGGGAGCAAAGACCCTGGAGCTGTAGGCCACCAACCCCCACCCCCTCGAGGCCTCCATTTGTACATTTTATAGCAAGTGGTGGTCGGTTTATGGATGCGCGTACTGGACTGGCTTCCACGGGTACTCCAGAACCAGTTCAACCCGCCGGACCTGCGTTCCGGGACCCCCAAGGCCCTGCTGCTCACTGTCGCCGCACGCGCACCCCGGGGGGACGCGTCTGAGCCCGCGCGCACCTTCCCCGCTCTGCCCGCTGTCGGGGGAGAGAGAACACGCAGCTGGGCCCCCAGGGTCAGCGCCGCGAGGGTTTGGAGACACAGCCCTCGGCTCAGATACACATGAGACTCAGTCCCGGATGGTCCTGGGTTCCTTTCAGTGGGGAGTTGGAGTCTGCGTTTGCCCTCTTAAAATACACGTTGGGTACCTCCCTCTCCCAACTACCACTGACCCTAGAAAGCGTTATGTCTGCTCCACTCAACCTTTTGAAGACGGAAAACGCAAAACAACAACAACCCCCCCCCCCCCAATTTAGCCCCCGGGCTGCAATCCCTGAGAAGTGGCTTAGGAAACAAGGACACAGACTCTGGTGACCCCCGAGTCTGCAAAAAGGAAATGAGAAAGTTTTCCCCTTGGCCAGCGGAATCATTTAATATAAAATCAGGTTAAATAGGGCTTCATTTTAAGCAGCGACTCTCCTTTGTACTATGAATGTACGTGGGCCCTCCCCCCACCCTGGGGTGAGGGAGGCAATGTCCAGACTTTGCCCCGTGTTTCCAGAGACCTGTCTCCGCAGCTCCGAAGGTCCGTCAAGCCCTTTAACGTTGAAGCCCAGCCAGACGAAAGCTGCCTGCTTTTCCCACTTGCGAGTGGAGTTTTAAAGAGCCAACTCCCACCCCATCTTCCCTTCGGAGTTTGCCTTAATTAGGGGGTGGGGAAGTGGGGTTGGGGGCCGTGTTCAAGTAAAAACTGTCAAAGGAGTTGGGGGAGGGGGGACCTAGAGAGAGGGGTGGAGAACTCCGGCGCAGGAAAAAATCAAAAATGTTAAAAGGAAAAGGGGGAACGTGAAGCCCAGAAGTCATTGTTTCCTTTATTTCAAAGGGAAAAACCTGCCCGATTCTCATCCTTTTGATTGATTAAGGCCTTGAATACCTCGCAGCCCCAGAGTGACAGTCCCTGAATAGACTCCAGCGAATAAAGCGCAGCGCAGAGTGCGGGGCTGGCACTCGGGGTGTAAAGGAGGCGAGTTCGCTGGCACTTACCAAGTTATAAATAAAAGGCTAGGCACAATGGTACCTTCTCTAAGGACAGACAGTCTTTACAACACTCCTGGCGTCATATCCTGCTGGGGACACTTCAGCTCCTAGCCAAGACTTCGCTCCTTTTATTTTTCCAGCAGTTTAGTCTGAATACCATAATAAATTCCTGAGAACAAACGCAGCAGCCGGGCAAAACTTTAACATATAGACACATCTCTGCTGCCGCACTGGGGATCTATACCTCGAGATTTAGAGCTGGGGCTTCCCAGAGTGGGTTTTTCAATCAAGAGGCGGTTTTCTTCTCGCTCTCCGCCCCAGACTTCAGCTAGTGAGTCCTAGGGCCTCCCCGATGGCTGCCGAAGCTTCTCGCCCGCCACTCCTGATCCCAGACGGGAAGACAAAAGAACTTTATCAGCACACTCTGGACTCCTCCCGGGAGGAACCCCACTAGGAGGACCCCTAAAACAAACCTAGGCCAAAGGGACATTGACCAAAAGAAGGAGAGCTAAACAAGTCTGGGGGATGGGGATGGGGGTGGGGGGGGTCCCAATGCCTTCTTATTGGAATTGCCCCCTCCAGTGGTTGTAAACCAAGAAAAACGAGGGAAAAAAGAGTCACAGAAAAACAGAGACGTAGAGAGACAAGGAGATGCAATGGTTAGAATAGAGTCAGAGACGGAGAAAGACACACAGAGATACACGGAAAGAGACAAAGAGAGAAATAGAAAGTCAAGGAGAGAGGGACACACGTAACGTGAGAGGGAGGCTCCTCTCTGCAGCTGCCATCTCCCTCGGGCTGTCTCTCCCAGGTTCCACGGGTCTGCCCTTCTCTTCCGGGGAAGGGGCGCAGCGTGGGTCCCTCTCCGGGCCGGCCAGGGCCTTGGCACCGCCGGGGATGGGAAGAGAAAGTGGCCGCTGTCGCCCAATCAGCGCGTGTCTCCGCCACCCGGGACGGTCTCCCCGTCGGCCAATCGCAGCTCAGGGCTCCTGACCAAGCTTTGGGTGAAAGAACTAATAAATGCTCCCGAGCCCGGATCCCCGCACTCGGTGTCACGACGGGAGGAGATTCAGGCCGGCCGCGCTCCCACCCCCGCCCCCCCTCCCTGGCTCGTCGCGGCGCTCGCAGCCCCCTCCCCAGCGCCCCCAGCCGCAGGGCCAGTCGCCCAGACTCAAACCAAACTTCTCCGCCCTGGGCTCGCGACCCCGGACTCCGGGGCCTCCCTGGCCGCCCCTTTCCCCGGTTCCATCCCGAGCCTCCCTCCCGACCCGGAGCGCGCAGTCCTCCGCGCGTCCCTCCCTCTCTTTCCAGCCTTTTTGGGGAGGGGCTCTCCGCGCTCGGGGCAGTTCCCGAGGGTCGCCGGCACCGCGCTCGCGCTTCTGTTTCGCCGTCACCTGGATATAATTGCCCGGCGAAGCTGCCCCGAGGATGACCACGCTGGCCGGAGCCGTGCCCAGGATGATGCGGCCGGGCCCGGGGCAGAACTACCCGCGCAGCGGCTTCCCCCTGGAAGGTAAGGGAGGGCCTCCGCGCCGCGCGGAGCCTGGGGCCCGAGCCGGGCTGCTGCACCCCTACCCAGCGTCTCCGCAGGCTTCCTCGGCGCGCCCCCCATCCCTGGGCGCCCCTACCCCAGGGGGTAACAGTCGGGGAGAGGTCGCCGCTCGATTTTCTCCCTGCAAACGGAGCGCAGTTCTTTCTGCGAAACCCTCGCGACGCTTGGCGGCCAGGCCTGCTCCAGGCCGGTCGGCTTGGCGCTGCGGTTTTGCAAGGGCCGTGGTGGCGAAGGGCTGAGCCGGCTTCCGAGCGCCAGAAAGCAACATCTCCGCGTTTTGTCCACCCGAGGGCGGTTCAAGATTGTCGCGGCTGCGCCGACCTTTGCTAGGCTCTTGTCAGTTCCGAAATAATGCTCTTGCCGGCCGCAAAGTGTAGTGGCAGACGCCCGGTGGCTTCGTGCTTGGAATTTTTGGTAATAACGGATTAATGCATTAGAGTTCCATTCATCTCCAGGGGCGCCTCGAAGTTTTCCATAAACCTTTTTGGGGAACTGCCTTGCAGGCCTCCAGCACGGAATCCCAGGCAGGAAGGTTTGGAAGCCCCAGCCCTTCTGGATGGTTTGCTAGGTTGGGGCACAAGCGCTGGAAGCTGATCCCGCCGCGCGCCCGCCCTTCAGGCTGGGTCTAGAGTGTCCTATCCAGAGCATGGATGGAGGTGAAGGGGTCTGCGAGCAGACCCCGCTGTCATCTCGGTCCCCAGGTCTAACAGGTGACAGGCGCCACCACCCGAGGCCTCCTTTGGGCACCCTCTTTGACCTTTGGCTGCTGCACTCTCAGCCAGAAACCCCACGGGCTGTCAGCTCCTCCAAGTCCCTTAGAAAGGGAGCGGTTCCAATTGAACAGGGTTTAGTGCGAGTGGTGTTCCCGGAGGCCAGCGTCTGGGTAAACTTCTCGGTGCCAGGAGGCTGTTTTTTGAGCCAGCCTCAAGGTACTGGTCCCAGGGTCTTCCCTTCCGCCCCCCCCCCCGGCACACCCCCTGCCGAAGATGCCCCTTTCTCGGGGCCCAAAGGGAAGACAGCTGCTCTGGGGCCAGTTAGTTTGCCTTCCTTGCTCCCCCTTCACACACGACTACGTGCCCCCGAAGTGCTTACTACTTCGCACGGATGTGATTGGGGAAGGGGCTGCGGCTGGGAGCCGGATGTCTCGCCGTTTCAGCTGCGGCTGCAACACGCGGATCGTCCGGCGGCGGCGAAAGGAATGAGGTGGCCTCATCTTCCCGGCTGCTCTCTGTTCCCCCGAAGTGACTCTCCCTTTGCGTCTCTTTTCGCCTTCTGCTCCCAGTGTCCACTCCCCTGGGCCAGGGCCGCGTCAACCAGCTCGGTGGCGTGTTTATCAACGGCAGGCCGCTCCCCAACCACATCCGCCACAAGATCGTCGAGATGGCCCACCACGGAATCCGGCCCTGCGTCATCTCCCGCCAGCTGCGCGTGTCCCACGGCTGCGTCTCGAAGATCCTGTGCAGGTATCAGGAGACCGGCTCCATCCGCCCCGGGGCCATTGGAGGCAGCAAACCCAAGGTGAGCAGGCGGGCCTGGCCCCGGAGGCCTCCGGGCCTGTGGTCTCCCGGCTTAGGGAAGATCGGGGCAGGGGACAAGGGCGAGCATCTGGGGCTTTCCAAGGAGTCCTTTTTCGTGGCTGGAAAGGGGTGTGGGGGGTGGGGCAAGGTTGCTGCCTGGGCGGCTGCTCCTTGATAAACGCTAAGGAAAACTCCAGCCTTTTTGCAAAGGAGATGTAACATTAAAAAAAAAAAAATGTCCCAGCACCCTAGAATAGCCATCAAATTATTTTAATAGGCAAACACTGAAAGCATGCAACTGTACGTGCCCACCTGTTGCTGGCTTTCTCCCCAAGAGTCTTCCCAGCTCTGACCCACTGCACTGCCTTTTCCAAATCTACAGAACCGCTTTTGGTTTTCTAAATATTTTCTCTCCCACCTTCTGTCCCCAGTCTCCCGCGGTCCAAATTGTCTTCAGGGAGTCAAAAGCTAGGGTGATTTGTTTTCTTTGTAATGAGCAGATGACTTGGCATTTAGAAAGCAGTTTGGTGCTATCCTCAAATTATTTTGGTTCCTTTCAAAAAATGAAAGAGTCACCCTGGCTAAGGCTCAGTGGGAGGGGACTGCACTGGGTCTGTCTTTTCTTCTGGATGTGAGGAAAATCCAATATAATTTTCTAGTTGCCACAGGGCAAAATCCAAAGGAGGATTCTGGTAAACCCTCCTCCCTCCCACCCCCAGATCCCTTTGCAACCTCTCCCAGAATCTCTAGAAATGACTTTTACTGGGGGGAAAAGGAAGCCAGTGTCTCAAAGTACCCATATTTGTTATCCACTCTGATTAATTTTTTTAAACCCATATAATCACCTTTTGCATTGCATTCTGCTCTCCAGAGTAGCTAAACTATCTTGTGCTTTTCGGGAGAGGTACAAGTTGTAGCTGTAACTTGATTTTTCTGCTTCTCCTTCAAACATTCCCTCTTTTAGTTTCGTTTTCATGTTTCTGTGTAAAGAGTTGGCTTTCTTTATGTTCAGGGATCAGAAAGTAACCCTCCCCCCCCCCAAGATGTTATAAGTCTTTTTAAATATCCTAAGTGTCCAAGCTTACCTATGGAGGAACAGGGTCAACGGGGTGGGGAGATCTCATTTCTACCCCTTCCTAAAAGTAAACTGCTTCAGAGAATGGGGCCCTTTTGCTAAGGAGGAGGACCTTCCCAGGGGATTCCGGAAGGAGCATTCCGCAGGGCTAGGAGGCGGTGGGGCCCCCACGTTTGGCCCAGAGTACTGGGTACCAACGCCTGCTCTGCCTGTTCTCTTAAAGCAGGTGACAACGCCTGACGTGGAGAAGAAAATTGAGGAATACAAAAGAGAGAACCCGGGCATGTTCAGCTGGGAAATTCGAGACAAATTACTCAAGGACGCCGTCTGTGATCGGAACACTGTGCCCTCAGGTACCAGGCCCATTAACGTCTTCCTTAGGCACTGCCGTCAGTCGCTATTCCCCGGGTGGGTCATCCAAGCCGCAATCACCCCAAAGATCGATCTGGGCGCTGGGGAGGCGGCCCCTCCCAGGGCCCTGAAATATTCACGAGCCAGGGGCGCTCTGGGTGTTTTACCGAGGGAGGGCTGAGCTGCCGGTCCTGGGGTTGAGAGATCGCCAAGGGCTCCCCAAAGAGGGTTTGTGTCGAGAAGGCAAGGCAGGAAACGCGAGGCGGAGGCCAACAGTTTATTAATATTGATGTTCCCTTTTAAAGAGAAACAAATGTTTTGGTAACCCCAACCGAAGGGAGATGGGGCCGCGCCAGCCCAGGCTTTGCCTAGTGCGCAAAGGAGGGGAGGCTTCGGCAACGGCCCGGCTTTTTCCCGAGAGTCCCAGGGACCATCCGGTGCCCCCGGCAGCCCGGGTGGGGGTGTTGGGGGGGGCAGGCGGAGGGAGAAGAGGGGCGAACGCGGGGCGAGCGCGAGGGCGCGCGGGAGAGTTTGTTTTTAATTAAAAGGAAACTCCCTTCCCCCCCCCACCCCCCTTCGAGAACGAGATATTTCAGAGCATGGATTTGTTTACCAGACTGGAATCTGGAAAAAATAAATGGGGGAGAGTGCATTTTCTTTTGATTTTTTACAATAGGAAACGATTCTGCAGTTGAAATTTAAACCCTTTACAGCCTCGGAAAAAAGTTGAATTGCAGGGGACGGGTCCGCTGTGGTTCTTCCTCCTTAACGCCAACCGCGGGGGCCCCATACCCAGACGGCAGCAGGGGTGCTGGGTGGTGGGCTGGCCGGAGAATTCTCTCGGATTGGAGATGCAGAGCGCCGTCTATAGAGTCAGCAAGGGGAATGCTTTCTACCAAGAGGGACACAGACGGCGGTCCCCGGCCCTAACTTGGAGGTGCGGGCTCCCCGGGCGTCCGGCTCCCAGTAGCTCCAGGTAGCTCGCAGCCGACCGTGGGGTGCGGGGATTGGAGTGGGCGGGTGAAGGGGGAGGCAGAACGACGAGGATGCAGGAGGGAGCCCGTGAGTTGTGCAGAGCAGCCGCTCCTGGGCTCGGGGTCGGGGGTTCGGGGGCTCCTCCCGCCCGGCCTGGCACGGCTCAGTCGTCCGCGCTCTCTCCCCCCTCCCGCCCCCCGCCCCGCCTCCAGTGAGTTCCATCAGCCGCATCCTGAGGAGTAAATTCGGCAAAGGCGAGGAGGAGGAGGCTGACCTGGAGAGGAAGGAGGCAGAGGAGAGCGAGAAGAAGGCGAAACACAGCATCGACGGCATCCTGAGCGAGCGAGGTAAGCGGCGGCGCGCTCCGGCGGCGCGCGGAGGGCCCGCGCCTCGGCCGCGGCCGCGCTCCGACCTCGGGGGCGGGAGCGCAGGGCGGCTCCTGCCGCTGTCGGGGCCTCCCCTCGCTGGTACCCACTGCACCCGCGTACGGAGCATTCAAACGAAAGACCAGAGACGCCCTTGAAATTAAAACAAAAATATCTGATCGCCCCCCCCCCCCCCCCCAACCCCGCTTTATAAACCTTCCTTCTGCACCGGTCTCAGCCCCTTGGAATCTGGAACCGCGAGCTGCAGTTTGGTGCAGGGCGACCCTCTTGCCCTCAGGTGTCCGGGGCCAATCGTCTGGGAGAGGCTGAGGGGCTGGGAACAGTCTGTGAGCCTCCGGAGGCTGAAGGAACCTTTGCACCCTCAGGAAAGGCCCAGATTTCCCGAGTTTCCCATTATCAGAGGAAAGGCCGGGAGAGAAGGACTCAAAACCCTTCCCGGCAGTGGGGCCCCAAAACTGCACCTCGTCGGTTGCCTTATACACACATACATACACACATACATGTAAGTGGGCTGTTTTGTGTTTTTAAGTGGTTTTCAAATGCGATGGGGATTGATTTCTGTGTGTGTCTAGGAAGTAACACCAGCCTAAGATGTGGGCTCTTGGGACGGTGGTGTTGCACCCTGTCTCCACCCGAAGGTACAGGCCACCTGCTCCTTGTTGGCTGTGACCTGTCATCATCACAAGAAAGTCTCTCCTTTGGAGCCATAAGTGCAGCCTTCTTCTCTCATACCTGCTGCACTCGGTCTGGAGAGTCTAAAGGTGTCCCCCTCCCCTCAAAAGGAAAGCGAGCCCCAGGGTGGGGGGGAGTTGAACCGGAAAAGGGTCACTGCAGCAGTTTTCCTGTGAGTAGTTTTGGCTTTGGAGATGGTCGCACCTCTTCAAAGGCACAGAGGGCCGGGAAGCACCTGGCATCCCTGCCAAGCCTAGAGTTCCCGGGACTTCGGTGGGGAGAGCTGGGTTCTGACTTGCCTTAGAAGGGCAGGCGGCTCTCCCCGTGGGCTTGAAAACCCAGTGTGACTCCCAGAGTCAGGGCCGTGGCTTCCCGAGCAGGACTGTGGGTAGCAAGCTGGTCACTGCTTTCGCCTTCATTGCTCAACCGGGCAGACGGCAGCAACTTTACAAACCGACACACACTGTGTACACAGCCTTGCAGGGACACTTAGATTTAGATGTTCCAAACCCAGAGGATTCTGGGGATACGCAGAAGCCTAGATGCTCGGGTACACACGGGCAACTGAGAAAAGACACCCCCAACCACAGGCAGGATGATATGTATGCGGTTGTTTCCCTCCCTTGAAAGCAGGGGACTCACAAGATCTTAGCCTAAGCCTGTCCCCTGGGAGAGAGGACACCCCGGCTTTTATTCCAGGCCTAGATGCAGCCAAGAGGTACTGGGGAGGGAGGAAGGAGAGAAACTAGCCAATCCCAAACCCAGCGGGCCCCTGCGGGCACAGGGGCAAGAAGCCCGGAGCTATCAGAGAGGCTCAGGAAGGGGGTGGGGGGGCACGGCTTTGCTACTTGTTGCTGGAGGCACCCGCGGCAGAGCCCCGCTCCCTCGCAGCACAGGCAACCGAGGCCCAGGAGACAAAACGCCCCAAATGAGCTGGTCAAACATTTGTACAACTTTTCCAGCTTTTACAAAGAAGGCCTTCTCTACACAATCTACACTTGGAGATGAACTTGGGAGACAAAGACTGGAGAGTCCATTGAAACTCACACTTTAGCTCGGCCCAGACAAAGCTCCAGCTCGCAGCAGCTTGATGTGAACAAAGGAAGGCAACCTTTTTATAATTCAAGGAGAAAAGAAGAGAAAACAGCCCCACAAAGGGCCGAGAATAGACATTATGGGCTTGCAATGAGGGATGAATTATTCAATGAGCTCCAATAGCTGCTGCACCAGGAAGTTTTATGGACTCTCCAGCGTGGAAAAAGTGGCTATTTCACCTACAAAATGTTTCTAGTCTTTTGGGCTGTCTAGCTGGGCCGGCTGCCATTCAAGGGCAATTGCTACCATTTTTAAAATCAGAGTATTCTCCCCAGCGGGGGCTGTGCCGTTGAAAACACACACACACACACACACACACACACACACACACTGCGCAGAGGCTGAAGCCTAATTTAATTTGGGGTTGTCAGAGAAGATACAGCGTCGGTTTCTTTAGCGGCTGTAGCTTCGTTTCCAGATAAGCCCTGGAGGGCATATGGGGCCCAGAGAGAGGACAGAGTGAAGTGTAGTTTAAAGGGAAGCCTAGAAACCTAAAAAAAAAAATTACCTCTGTTCTTTGGGCACCAAAAGTTATCGACTTGCAAAACAGAAAGAATGTTGATAAAGGGTTCTGAGTCCTCTGGAGGAGAGGGAGGCGCGTGACCAAGAGAGGACCTTTGGGTGCCGGGAGCAATGGGACGCGCTCCCTCTGGAGGCTCCCGCTTCCTTGCGGGACCGGGAAGGGGGGCGAGGGAAGCTGAGACTGGCTTTCCAGGGGACGTCTTTCCGCTTGTCACGCTCGAGAAGGCCCTGGAAGGGAGGCACCCAGAAAGGGGTCAGAAGTGCCCCCGTTTTTCTGCAGTGTTTGGCCTTTCTTCTAGGTGACCCCCTTTACCTTTTCAACTTTCCCTCGTCCCCTGCCCACTCCGAGCGCGCTGCCTCGGCGCGCTCAGGCCCTTGCGCCCCGGCGCGCGCTGGACGCTGCGCAGCCCTGCTGGGTCCATGCTTCCAGCTCCTTCGCGCGGGTGTAAGGACAAAGCTGGGAGGCCGGGGACAGCGAACCGCTCCCCCATCCCCACCCCCATCCCCACCCCTCCCGGTCCCGGCCCGCCGGCCAGCACCCAGATCCGAACAGGCGCAGTCGGAGGAGCCGAGCCGCGGTCGCCGCACCGGGGGCCGCGGGCACAGCCTCCGCCGCGGCCACTCAATGGGCGCCTCTGTTCCTCCCCCGGCGCGGCGGAGCGGGCCCGCGGGCGCCGTCACAATGCGGCGGCCCCCACTCCTGCGCCCTGCGCCAAAGCGCCGCGCCGCGCCGCCCCTCCCCTGCGCCCCGGCCGGCTCGAAGCTTAGCTCGCCGGGCTGCAGCCGACTCAATTGCCTCCTTTATGTCCTTCTCACTTTCATCTAGACACAGCCCGCCTTCCACCTCCCCCCTCCTTCTTTTTCTCTCTTGCCCGAGGCTCACATTAGTGAAATTTCTGCAGCCTCCCCCCATTTTTTTTTCTTATTTTAAAGAAAGCCCTTAACACAAAAGCAGTGACTAATCAATAGAAACTGCTCCTTCATCTCTTCCTCCTCCTCCTCCTCCTCCTCCTCCTCCTCCTCCTCCTCCTCCTCCTCCTCCAGCAGGGTGACGCTTTTCCTGTTTGTGAGTTTTGGGAAACATTTTTGCTTTGTGCCGTAATGGAATTAGAGGACAGATGAAGACTGTAAATGGACACGCGACGGCAAGACTCTCGCTTAAATATTTAGATGCAACATTACAATTACTGACTTGTTGCAGCGGCTTTGAAGTGGCAGCTCCGAGTGCTCGGGGAGAGAGGCCAGATTGCCCAATTGATGTTTTGATTGAGGCTGGAGATACACTTTCAGAGGACTTTCCTTTCGCCCTTTAAAAATCACTAGCGAGCGGGGGAGGTTTGCAACAATTTCGAAGGTTGGGCTCAGAGACCCCGAGCATAGGTCGGTTGGGACTTATACTCCCTATCTCTCCCTTCCTGCTTGACATCTATGAAAAGCAGGTCTTTTTTTTTTTTTTTTTTTTTTGAGAAAGTAAAAGTGACCAAAGTTTTGCCCGAGTTCCTTTTTGTTTGAAAACTTGCCAGGTTTTCAGAAGTTACTAGGACACTGTCAGTTTTTCCTCGAGCAGAAGATAAGGCACCTAAAAACGCAGAGAAGTTTTAAAGGCCACTGAAATAGTTGTTTTCCAATGGAATCATGAAAAGAACACTTTATCATTGACGGGGGCGCTACTGAAGTCAGGAGGAGCGAAGGCCATTTCTTCCCCCCGACTTAGCAAGGGAAGGACATTTTGGCGCGAGGCAAAGCCGGGGAGAGGGGGGAGGAACTTTCCCACAGCCTGAAATCCCGGGATATAAGACCTTAGGTTTGTGGCACCGGAACCTTTATTAAAGTGGACAGCCCACTCTCCAAGTGCGTTTGTCAGAATCCTGAATTTGACCCCAACGTCGCCTCTAGTCTTTTGAGTGAATTTTATGTTTTCTGAAGCCCTTAAGATAGGCCAGGAGGAAAGAGCACCCGCGCAGAAGTGTATTGGAACTATCAGCACTTGAATTAAATTAAAACACCTCCCTGGGTCCTTTTCAGGGAAGTAAGGGTAACGATTTTCCTGCTGGAGTGATGAGAGAGAGAGAGAGAGGGAACCAAAGAGAGAGAGAAAAAGAGAAAGAAAGAAAAAGAAGAAAACCACCAGAGTTCGGATCTTGTAGGCTTTTCTTTTTTTTGCTTGTTTGTTTGGTTGGTTGGCGGCTGTATGCTTACTTTTCAGCCTTATGGAAAACATGCAGATTTTCTAATTAATGCTTGAAATCGTGTGTTTATTTTGGGGCTTGATTTGATTGTTGATAGCACTGGAACGGGGGACTAGGGGCTTCAAGTGCCTAATAATTACTGAAGGGTCATTTAAGAGTCCCCAGGGCTTCAATAAAACCCACCCGGGCGGTGAGGCGGAACCAGCCAGTGCGAGCGGTTCAGGAGAGTGGGATATACGGAAATCAATCAGGTGAATAGGAGCGTTGCCATTGAACTCAGTTTCAATATCCGTGAATAAATATGTTTTCGAGACCAAAAAAAATCCTTCCTAACCATAAGGTTAAATGTTTAAGCCGTACATAAGTAAATAGCCAATGAAAATGAAAAGTCGCAACATCAGCCTCAAAAAGTGAGGCAGAGTTTGTCCAGGACTGGGGACAGAGAAGGTTCAGTTCGGTGGGGTTCGAGACAGGTAACTTATTTATGCGGGTAAATAAAGATTAAAGAACCATTAAGAATGCACATATATAACTAACAAGACACTAACAGGCAATTAAGCAGTCAGTTTAATGCCTTATCTCACTGGCTGCTCTGGGGTTGTTTTACAACTAGGAATTAAAATCTGAAAAGGAAGTTTTCAGCAGCTCTGGCCAAATATTGATTAAGTAGCTGTTTGTTGATAGCATTGTTACTCATTAAAAGGCCGGGATCTCGGCCCCTCAGTGGCCATCTTCTATTGTGAGGGATTCTTAACCACGGAGATCAAAGTGGGATCATTTCAACTTATCTGTCTTGGAAAATCCTCCTTTTCCTCTGAAACCTCTAAGGAGGATTGACCAAATTCTCTTTAAGAAATAGGAACCCAGACCAGTTACATGTCGTAGGTTTGTAGAGAAGAGATTCATGGGGTGTTTTTAATTATCCTATGGTGATTTCTTGTTTAGAGCTTAGGCTAAGATGGTGAATTTATCATCAAATAGATTCTTGTTTTTGGAGGGTGGCTGGAGGCATGGAAGCTACTATCCCCGCGTCCCTTAACTTCTAAATATAGAATTTGCTTTTGCCAAAGTTGCCCTCCAAGTTGGAACGGTGGAGAGGAAAGATGTCAGATTTTTATGTAAAACTAGGTGGGGACTAATTAAATACACAGGAAACTGGGAGTTACACTAAGTATATTTCCGTACATGTGTTTCTATATTTTTTGTTTACATGAGTCTCATGCATAATTTTAACCCGCTATAATGTAGGAGTAGATATGTATTTGTGTATAGTTTGTGCATCGTTAGAGTTTATTTATAAGTTGCTCACTATGACTTATTCTGGCAGTAAGCTATATCCAGTTGCACAAAATAAAGGCTTATTTGTCCAATGGATTACACTTTCTAGAGTCATCAGAATTTGAGATAACAGCACAAACTCGCAATTCTTATTCAGCCCCGCTGTTTAATGCTGGGGGAAAAAAATTCCCTGAATGATTTTATGACTTTTTGGCTGTTGATGTTTAGATGAACTACTAGATTTTTTTTTTAAGTTTAAGAATTCAATATATTTAGATAGATTTTTCTTTTATTATTGGAGTTCAAATTCCTGCAAGGGCTTTTATGGAAATACCATCTCTGTGCTTAATTTGCAAATTCCAACAAATCACTCTGAGGTTGTGAAATTTATGCCAGATTCAGGCTTTGGGTATTCAAATATGTATCATGCATCTGTCTTTCTGAATCTCCTTCTCTGATTGTGTTCATTGCAGTCCTAAATAATTGTGCATAAGGCTTTATTTTATTTTATTTTGTTTTTATTCTCTCTTATTCACTCTTGAACAAGATGAGTCTTGATGTACAGAATTACTAATGGATATTTTCTATTATCATCTCCCAATTAATTAATAACCTACCTGTGCTCAAATGTTCTTTGATTTAGTCCGAATCATTCAGCACAGAGCAACTGCCTGAAATAGATTAAGCTGGAAGTGTGAGTCAGCTCAGATCTGTTATGGTTACCCTGTCCTGGGTCCAGATGCAGCACTAGGGCGTTCTTTGTTGCATACGTCACATGTACATGTATATGAAATATACATATGGAGTTTAAGTGACTATTCCCCCTTGAGTATCAGGCTATGTGTTCCTATATTGCAAGGGGAGGGGGGCTGCAGAATCGAGCTCCAAACTGGGTCTGATCTCAGTACCAAGGCAGAATTACTGATTTGAGAATTGGCTTATGTCAGTTATATCTCAATCAAGTTGAGAAAAAAAATAAATACGATTTGATATTATTGTAAAAAAGAAAAGAAAAGGACTGGCTGCCTTTCACTGAGGAACTATGCTCAGAGAAAGTGGAAGGGAATTTCAGAAGTTGCCTTTCTCTTAGAAGATGCACACCAACGTGGAAACAGGACCATCTTCTGCTCTGTTTTGGGAAAGATTTTCTTGCCCTATACGTGCCAGTCTCTGGTGGAGAGTGTCACAGTGCACTCTTCAGCTGTGCCTTGCAAGGTCGGGCCAAACACTGAGCCCCAGTAGCATTGAACTTTTGCTGGAATCAGGACATCTGTCTTCTAAGAAAGCTTCCTCTCAAATGATCTGTATTAGGATTATGCTTCCAAAATGTATAATTTCCAGTTAGCTACGGGAACATGTGCAGTTATCAAAATGCCCATTAACATTATAAAATGTCTACTCAAGGGAGAGGAGCTAGAAACGTCATCACTGTCAAAAGCAGATAGGAAAACTGTGCAAAGTAGTTGCTGAGGACACTTGAGGCAAGGTTTTATGAATTCTCACCTTCAGTGTTGGCTTTCCTTCCTTCCTGATAAAAATTAAGACTCACAGACTTCTGCTATGGAAGTGGCCACTTCTCTTTAAGGTAGAAGAAAGTCCATAGAAATAAAGGGTGATGTGAAATTTAGAATTTGAGTTGATGCTCATTTCTCCTAAGAAGGAAAATCTTGAGAAAGAGTTTTATCCTGCATATGGCATGTAGCAAAGTTTGTAGCATTTCAATTTTTGCTGCAGGATTTTAAGTAAACAGCAACTACTACAAAGAAACTCTTCTCTTTGGGGTGAAGCAACTTGATCAAAGTAGTCTGAGTTTTTATGCCCTCCTGACTGCAGTGGTTGGGAAATCAATCTCCCTCAGTAAAACAAGTGAGAAGTCATGACAGGCAATAAGAAACTAACTGTATATTTGTCTCCTTCAACTCATTTAGGGATTTTGTGACTATATGTACTTTTCTTTGGCCAGATTCAATGCTGCTACCACAGTATATTAATATAAAATCTCAGTTCTAGGGGCCAGTCGATGGATTCCATTGAAAAACAGCTGATAAAAATGTTTTGTCACAAGGATGGGAGATTCTTCTTGGCTGAGGGAGAGGAAATACCACCGATTTTCAGCATTAACAAATGTCCAGGGTCATATTGAGAATTCAAATAGTATAGTTTTACGGAGGCTTAAATGTAAATTTTCAGCATTTTTATAATTGGCTGGGAGGCATATTTCTGGAAACTATCACAGAATTAAATGTCCTTGTTTTTATGTCATTAGATGGAAACAATAAATAAGTTAGAGTAGAATAGTTAAGAAAAGAAAGTTAATTGTTGTGCAATTTATCTTGCAATTATGGGTTTGATTTAGTTTTTAATGTACTTTCATAGTAAATATTACATGGTCACACAGAAATTTGCATTTTTAATAGAAAGCTTGCATTTGTAGGCTGGTGATTTTACAGGTACATAGATAGCCGTGCTAACTATACAGCCAGCATATACTCCTCTTATCTATTTTTTTTTTTTTTTTTTGGCAAGCCCTAATATAGACATAACTTATCCAATCAACAGGCACTTGGGCATTGTATGGAGATATTAATACCTTCCTTATTACCCTTATAGGGCCTAGAGAGAGAGAGTGAGAGAGAGCGCACAAGCAGTTAGAGGGGAAGAGAGAGAGGGAGGGAGACACAGAATCTGAAGCAGGTTCTAGGCTCTGAGCTGTTACCACAGAGCTTGACGTGGGGCTCAAACCCACAAACTGTGAGATCATGACCTGAGGCAAAGTCAGATGCTTAACCAACTGAGCCACCCAGGCACCTCAAAAACCATTTTCTTTTTAAATAACTGTAGACTTCTGGAGCCTATTTTCAAACATATTAAAGTTCACCCAATGTTCAAATATATTATCATGATTAAGATCTTGGGGTGTGTGTGTGTGTGTGTGTGTGTTACCATGGTTGAGCTTAACCTGAACCAAAGAAAATTAATTGGTCCAATTCATTTTATTATAAGAAAAGCAACAGGTTTCTTCTTTTTAAATTCCTACTTGGTCAGTTTCCTGATTAAGTTTCACTAAAGCCATTGGGTGTTTCTTGTCTGTTCTGACTTGATCACACTCCAAAGTCCGTTTTCCTGCCTTTGTTTGCATTATAAGAGCCTGGTACCCCGAGGTAAAAGTGGCCCATTCTTGCTTCCCTGATTTTACTCTAAAATTGAGACCAAGCACATTTCAGGTGTGATCCCCTTGAACTTCGGTTTTGACGTCTGTAAGATGGGCACATCATACCACCTTCCTTAGGGTGATATGAGAAGAAAACAAGAAGATGTAAGTTATGTACAAATTATATGTGTGATAGGAAAATTCAAAATCTTGGGAGAGAAAACCATCTGAACATGGAGAAAATGATCAGCCTGCTGGCAGATGGGCTCTGCCCAAAGGCAGATAAAAGCTTAATTCAGGGCTTAGGAGCAACAATGAAGCAACACACACACACAAAGTCCACTTTCACTGAGTCAAAAAAATTGTGTTCGTCAGCAACTATTTAATGTAATAGATTTTATTGTCTTAATAGATAAGAAAAATAACAAAGTTCTAAAGCCATTCACTGAGATGTCAAAAGATATTTCTAAATTATTTCTCCTAGTTCTACAAAGATTACTTTTCTCAGATTAACTTGGCTTTTTAAGAGTCCTCCATATCAAACTTTTCTTTGATTTTTTTTTTTTGCACAAGTTCTTTTCTCTCCATCAGAGATCGACAAACAAGCTGTTTTTTTGAAAATCGGTCTCATACGTGCATTCCTTCTCGTGAATTCTGCAGCAATGCTTCATTTTACAGAATTGCTTTTGCACCATCTCTCATTCTATCCCCTCTTCAGCCTCCTTCGTTGCCCTTAAATATCTTCTTAGCTCCGCACGTGAGATTTTGTGCATTCTTCTTTGTTTGTGCATGATTCTTCTTAACCCCTCTCCTATCAGATTCGAGTTCAGAAATATGAAAGAAACTTTCCAAAATAGCATTCGTTAAGCTGGAGGATACATTTCACTGACCTTTCTATTCCACTTGCCTCCATCCAGTTCCCAAAGCTCAGAACTTGGGTGTTTCCTGGGGTGCAGTGCGAGACTTGAAAACAAAATAGCTTGGCTTGCGAGGCTTTTGGGGGGCTGGAGAGACCCTGGCCCACATTTCCCCGGTGGCGGGAGCAGCTTGCTAGTGCAGCCGCTGCAGAGAAGGAAGGTTGTTTTCTTATCCCTGCATGCACTGGTCTGACCTGTCTCTGAAATAGGTCAGGCTGGGGCACAGCCAGTTTATGCAGCTGTTGGGGCTTAGGCATCCCAGCAGGCGGCCCCCAGTGAACTGATAAAAATTCGCTGGCGAGCCATAGGGCCTTCCTTCTGGACTGTGCTGCACACCTCCCCCCCCCCCCCCCCGAGGCTTTTAGATGCAAGAGGACTCCTGGATTATGGGGGCCAACTCCCAGCCTCAAAAGGGAAGCATTCTTTTATTCCGGGGATTGTACTCTTGTTGATGCAAGCATTCAAAAGAAATATGTGCTTTGTCAGACGTCATTTTTAAATCATCCCATTTATTTCGACTGAGTACGACATTCACTCTGTGCATAATTCCAAAGACACAGAAGGATTTACAGGAACAAGTGTAATAGGTGTTCTTCCCATCCGTGTCACTCAGTATCTTGGTCGCCCTTCTAGGGCATCTACGCATAGATGTAACATTTCTCTCTCTCTTTAAAAAATATTCTCCCACCTTTGGCACAAATGGTAGCTCACTATAGAAACTATTCGGCACCTTGATTTTTTTTTTTTCTTTTCACTTGAGACTATCTCCCAGCAATTAGTCCACTGTCAGGGTCGGATGGGCTCCATAGTCTGTTTATATAGCTGTATACTATTCCATCGCAATGACAAATGATGATTATTTAGAATTAGGTAGTTTCCCATCTAACGTGTGTGAGTTTATTTGTAAAATAACTCCTCCATGGTAGGGACAAAGCGAAAGCGTTTGCGATTTTGATGGCTTCGGTGGCATTTTGGTACCGTGTCGAGAACAAACCATGGGATGCTTAGAAAGCACGGAGAGGGAGCATGTTTGCTTGTGGCCGTGGGCACGAGAGAAATGAAAGAGCTTTCTCTACCACCGTACATTTACAGAAGCATAGATTTTTAAATTCCTGCTTAGGAAGTTGGTCTTCCAATAGCAACTACCCTCTGGGAATTTCCTCTCCTCTCTTTTTGCTCCAAATGGAGCCATCTCTCAATCCAAGGTAAGGTTTTTTGTTTTTTTTTTTACATTTTGGTTCCTCTTTTTTCTTATCTCTGGTGCTCCTCACCCCCATCATTTATTAACATATTTATGTTAAGCATTCTTAGTTATTTTTCTTCCTGTGCTAGAAAAACTATGGATAATTTGATAACAATTTAGTGGCAACTTATTCTGATGGTTTGGTTACAAAAGAGAAGTTGTCTTTCAGGGTCACCAAATGAGGTTTGAACTGGTAAGAGAGCAGGTCATGAACAACAAAACATGGTCTCGTATTTCTAATTCTTGAGAAGGGCTGGCTGGGCGCTCCTGGGGGTTTCTTGAATTTGGGAAAGGCCCATTTTTAATTTTACAAACTTCTAAGGGGTGTGTATCCGTTCCCTCCGATGCACAAAGGACTTTTTATGGTTTTGCACATACCTTGCCTCCCTCAAATCATTTCAGCCTATGTTCCCTTCAGTCTGGTGCCCAGGAATTCAGTCATTGGTGGGGCTGAGTACCTGGCGTACCTACGCTGGAAGCCCAAACCTGTGACATGAGCCAGAGAGAACTGTGTTCCAACCGTATGAGAAAAACAACCCTCTCCAAACCCTCTTGGGAAAACCGAAGGCGGGGGATGCCAATGAATGTTGTGAAGTCACTCCTTTTTAGGAATGGGCCCTTCAGAAACGGGAGAATAAGCTAGGAGCTAGGATTTGCTTTTGAAAATCCAAATCTTGATCTGGCTTTAAAAAAAAAAATAACAAAAAAAACAAAACCAGTCTCCTTTCCTGACTGTTCGCGCCGCCAGTCCCAGAACACAGCGGTGCCAGGCAGAGGCAGGAAGGTGAGTCCTCCTACTAGAGCTTTGGTGTGTGCTTCGATAGGACAGAACACAGCTAGGCCAACCTTCTGGGTCCTCCCTCTGCTTCCCCTCGGACTCGCTTATGGAAATCTAAAGGAGTCAGTTTGAACATGTAAACAGGCCTGGTGTCAAGAGCATCTGTAAAGGGCTGAGAAGAATCAAAAGCAGCTTTTTTCCTCCCCTCTCCCAGCTCTGTGCATAATTTGGATGGAATCAGGCCCATAATTTGTGACATCTGATTACTCCCTGCAAAAATAGGCAACTCTCCATGTAGAATGGGGTGGCGGGGCCAGGGGGGGGGCGCGGGGAGGGGGGCTAGGGAGGGGTTAATTTTGAAGAAATGTTGATTCGTTTGTCAGATTGCTGTAAGGTTCCCAACAGAAATTTGGACCCTGGGAAAGATGCGGTTTTCAGAGCCTTGTCGGCAGAGTAATGGAACTTGAGATTCTAGACACATCTCCACAGTGTTCCCGTCCACACAGGTGAAGGGAGGGTGTTCTCTGGCGGACTGGCTCAGGGTCAGCAAGCAGGGAGTTTGGTGGGGAGCATCTCCCTCTTCTGATGTGTCCATTTGCCATGTTTTTGTTTCTGTTTTTAAATCAAAAGGGACCCATGAATTCATTAGGGGGAAAGACTTCAACTTTCCATTTCATGATTCCCAAGTGAATGGGATCTCAGCGTCCAGAATCATTGATTCTGACTGAAACATGTTGGAACTTCTCACATCTTCCCAGACCATTTCTAAAAGGGGCTGGGAGTCCGGTTCAGGAAGTCCGGCAAATAAATGGGGTCTCCTCACGGCGCCTCCGGCTGACTAGCAACACGCCAGGGAGGAATAGGACTTGGGAAGCCATCCAGTGTGGAAACTTTCCAGGTGGTAGGCTTGCTTGGCTCTTGTGCAGACAGGGCACATCCGGGGTTTGTGTGCGCGACACCCATTTATCAGAGGGCAGCAGAAAGGCAACGTCTATAGTTTCTTACTGGGAGCCAATGTCTGCTTGTGGTCACCGGCCCTGCCAAGCTCTGAATACTTGTTGAATTTTTGTCTGAAGAAAAAGATGGCAAATGGAAGACTGGGATCTCAGCATCAGGTCAGACACGACAAAGAGCCAGGCTGAAGAGTCTGGGGCTTGGGGGGCTGGGGGGGGGTGCCAGGGTATTGGCAAGCCCCTCTCCCCCCCCCCCCTCACGCCCCCATCACACAGGGGATGGATTCCAGAATGGCGGCCAGGCTGGAAACTCAACTGGCCTATTTGGGGTTTAGCTTCTGGGCTCTTCTCAGGGAACCTTTTGGGCTCTGACTCCTCAGTGTCTTCTTCTGGCCTGTGGAAAATTGTCAGCTGGTGTGTCTCAGAGCATTCCTGAGCAGAAAGCCCGTTGGTGTCTGGGAAGGCCACCTCGCCTTGTTTTGCCTCAGAGGTTCCTATAGTGGTCAGTAGAGGGTGGGGACAGTCAGCTCTTACGCAGGTGGGAGCAAGTCCTCATTATGTGGCACACCTGTGTCATGCGGTCTGTCCTCTTTTTTAGGAAATTGAAACTATGTCCCTGCACAGGCTTTTATTTCTAATGAGGTATATACACCTTGGGCAGATAAGGAGAGGAACAATTTCCTTATTACAAAATACAAATGACACAGAGAGCCGGATTTGGTCTTGAATTGGGTTTGCTGTCTAACTTTATCATTTTATTGAATTACTATAATTTAATGTTACTGGTTCAAGCTAACAATTCCCCCCCGGAAATGAATCCTTTTTATTTTTATTTTAATTGAAAGCCCAAATTAAATTCATTTGGAAAGACAATGACCATCTTTCACACAGCAATCCGTGGTGCTTGGAAAATCCTTTTGGAAAAGCTTCAGGAAAAGTAGAGCTGTCACTCAAACTACAGTGTATAGGAAATGATATTACCAGAACAAGTTTGGGCCTTTTACAGGGATGTTTGAAAATCTCCCCACCCCCAATACTCTGCCTTTCAAATCCTTTGAAAATGTCTCCCCCCGCCCCCCCCCGCCCGCATTTTCCTTTCACAAAGGGCTCTCTGGGCTGCTCTTGGGTAAAAAGAGGGAGGTTGGTGTTGGATGTCGTCTTCTCTCCTTCCCCGTGTCCCCACCCCTGTCCTGCTTTCACCTGGCTTATCTTTCTCCTGTGCACCCATACTCCACACACACACACACACACACACACACACACACACACACACAGCATTCGCCTCCGCCAAGGTCTTCCTCATTCACACCGAGACTCAGCCCGTTACCTCTTCCTGGGATGCTTCCAGTTTCCAAAGGACCCTGGAAGCTGATAAGCTAGCATGGAAGAATAAATCTCTAATGGTAGAATTCCAGGTATCCATGTGGGAAGGAGACTTTTGTGGGGGTGGGGGGGCAAGGGATGGGTGTCTGGTCTCCCTCAAATCACACCCCTGTGGATCCTATCATCCCTGTGAGATTAGTTCTGAAATGAGGGAGTTTCTTACTGGTGAGAATGGCCTGCCCGGGCATGGTACACCATTGAGCTACCCAGGAGGAGGGGGGTCCCCGTGGGGCCAAGAGCATTCTTCATCACAGGTGGATTTTTCACACTTCCTGGGTGCCAGGGAAATGCCTTAGCTTGTTTCCTTTGGGCTTTCTGAAGAACATAAAGGTCTGTTCTGGCCTAGAGCCATAGACAGGGAGGGCACTGAGGGCCCTATTTTGCCTCAGAGCTCAAAACCCTCCTGAGGAACAGACTTCTGATTGGAGCTCTCCCATTTCTCGTGGCACCTGGACAGATGTCAGAGGTCAAAAGAAGTGAGGCTCCCTCCTCTAGAGACCTAGGGCCCAAGGGGCAGCCGTGGTGGATCCCCTGGCTGGGAAAGCTTCTAGAAAGTACACTGGAGCACTTCTAGGTGTCTTCGGGATGGCCAGAGACTCCTAGACTCTTAGTCCTGGGCTCCTGGAGAGCCTCAGCAACACATTGCTCTGGAAGATGTGAGCCATGAGTGTTTCAGTGGAACAGCTGGGATTTATTCCATCCATGATATATGGGGCTCAGAAATAGCCTGTTATGTTTTGGATTCCTGCTGAGCCCCCAAAGCGGGCACTCAGACTTGATCGAGGTTTTATAAGTGTTAGGTAATGACAGAAGATACAAGCATGTAGAAATGGTCTACATCTCCCCCAGGCCCCCTCAAGTAGAGGATGAACAAGGAGTCCTTGTCAGAGAGGTGAGCTGACCACAGAGGGAATGAATCTTTCGTTCCAGGGCCCCTCCTCGCCTGTGGGGGCCCTTCCAAGCTCTGGAAGGGTGCCTACAGCATCTTCGTGTCATTAGGTTTTTGCAAATGTTGCAGAATGGAGATATGTTGGCCTCTGCTTCTCAAAAGGGGCTGCCTAAATTATAAAGGCTTCAGGCCCCTCAAAGCTGTGCCTTCCCTTGTTCTTGTTTTGGGGGTGGGAAAGGCGGAGGTGAGCAGAGACGGTGCCTGAGCGTGGAGAGGGCACCCCTGTGTGAGAGCAACACAGTAACAGTGATAGTAATAATAAAACCCACCGTGTTTTGGCCCTTAGAGTTTGCCGTTGTGCTTCCTCATTTCTCATGCCTTTTCCTGTTTACTTAGGGAACCAAAGACTGGGTCTGGCAACCCAGAGCTACTGGGAATTGACCCGTGTGGCCCTTACACCACACAGCATCCTAGGTCCTGGCGGGGACCTCCTTAGAGGGATCCTGGGCAGATTCCTTATAGGTAGATGAGGAACATCCATCCAGCCATCCACTGGACATGGGGAGGTGGGCAAGAGCCTTAAATTGTTTTGGACTTTGGTTTCCTTAGCTGGGAAAATTGGATTAGGCAGTTTTTAGATGTTTCTTGTAGGTCTCCGACTCCATTGCTATGACCAGGTTGCTTTGCCTCTCTGGGCATCATTTCTCCCTTCCTCTGAGAAATAGAGGCATGGACGAGGTGAAGCCTATGGTCTCTCCCAGCTCTGGCGGGATGTGGTGGCCGCGTCTCTTCTCAGCAGACTCTCGGGAGCCCCGGGTTGCTGTTTGAAGAAACAGTGGGGCCTCTGGGAAGCCGGGGACTCAGGGCCAGGATGTCTTAGAAGGCGAGGAAAACTCCTAGCTGTCTTGTCTATGGAAGGAAGGATTTCCGGTGCTGGGACAGTGAGGGTGGGAACAGAAGCTTGCTGTACTGTTGAATAGGCGGACCTGCGGGCTCTTCCCCATCCACACGGGGCGATGCATGGTTTCTTGCGCCTCCTGTCAAAACTGTGGCTTCCAGAAGAGTCTGGAAAACCCTGGGGGTGTTGTTTGGAGAACTTCCCCTGAAGTTAGAGTTGCTTAAGGACAGTAACATTCCTTCTTTCAAATCATCTGTGAGAGGACATATTTCCCAGAGAGGGACACACGAGATTTCTGGTAGGTGACCCGGGAAACTGGGCTTGAGGAGAGAGAGTTGGACAACGGTGCGTTCACTTCATCTGGTTCTGCTGTCGTATTTTAAACATAAATTAACTCTCTCATCAGTAGTTGTCAAAAACTAAATCAGATAAAGTGGATTTTTTTTTTGCCTTGGGCTAAAAGACATGCAGAGACACTCGTGATTAAAAAAATCATTTGAATCAGTTAAATTTTTTCATGCATAGTAGAGTTTGAGAGAAAACTCGAAGATTAAACAGTAGATAATTTCAAATCTGAAAACTTTTTGTTTTTGCAAGGACTTTGCAATGAAGGGTTTTAGAAACTTGAAAAGAATGTAAGAAATAATTTTGTTACATTAAAAACAAATCAAGGCAAGATGTCATAGCCTATCAAGATGAGATTTGAATAAATTTTTTTTCTCTCCAACGTTTTACGTTTTTATTTTTGCAGAAAAAATTTTTTTGAAAAGTCTACATCTACGTATTGACTTCTTAGGTATATATTCCCAAAACAGACAATGAAGCATTCAAATACAGTGAACCTTAACTGTAAAGACCAAATGATATTAACATTGTAAAATGCATTGTGAAAATTCATTTTTTGAAGACTTTTTAGAGCGTGAAAATATCCAGGCTAATCTGTGCATGCATAATTTTTCTTATGTATCTGAAAATCTATGGCTCAAGGTTTGTTAAGGCTTTCTTTATCTTAAACAAATAGATTTGTGGAAACACATGTGAGCAAATATTGCTACAAAATATCAACTAATCTTTTGAAAGAGAAGCTGAACATTATAAAATGAGAGCATCAGAAACTCTATCCCTTTCTACATTCAGAATAATAAGAACTACTGTGTACCATACGCAAGAGTTTGTTTCTATTTTTCTTAGTCATTATCCCGTACTCAGATCAAATGTACTGCGATTTTGAACTTTGAATCGCAAATTAAAATTTTTATGTGATAAGAGAGAAAGTCACCACTTGACCTGCAGATTGAAGAAGAAATCTGATCTTAGCTACTCTTAGCCGACATTAGAATCTTTGTTGAGTAACTCCATACAAATCAAAACAATTCATGTTGTCGACTCCCCTTTCCATATCCACAAGCAAACCTCTGACTTCCACTGCCCACGAATTGTGCTCCCAACAGGTTTGAAGAAGTTGAATTGGTGAGTTATGGCATATATTTGTTTAATATAGTTTGAATAGTAAGATAACCATAGAACTTTTAGAACAGCAGGCATTTATAATGCTTTGCCAAGTTTGGGCCGGTGAGCAGTACTCGATCTGAGTATTTGATTTCCTCTACTTACTCTTTTTCATGTTTTCTTAGGGAAGTGCTAGTGGAGATTCCAAGAAGAGTTGCCATTCTATTTAACTCTATAAAAACATTGAAGCATTTTAGGGAATGCAAAAGTACATATGCTTCAGGTTAAAATATTGAGACATCTTGGATATTTTAATAACATTTCCACTATAAAGTAGCAAGTGCGGACTTATTTTTTAACTTCCTTTAGACAGGAGGTTACATTCGTTGATTAAGGTAATTTGAACACTTTGGAGGAACACTTCAACCTTCTAGTGGTGAGGCATTTACTGTTTTCCGCTGTGCTGTTAAAAGAGGTGTTTTTTTATTTCTCAGTAGAGTGCTATTTCGGTTGTTTCTGCGAGCGCTCAGAGGGATTTTAAAGTTAATGTGCATACAGATTGATATGCACTGAAGAAATGAAATTCAATGCTACAGCTAACTATAGAGTGACAGTCTATAAAATATAAGGTAGAGGTATATTCCGCTGAAATTATTAATATTAACGATGCTGAAAGACTTTGTTGTACAGTTCATTTTGGATGCTTGAGATTAAAAATATCCCTTTAGGATTTGGAGAAAATGAAAGTGTTGCTGGGTGCAAGGAGGGGGCCAGCCGAGCAGAAACCATTCTAGAGAACACTTATTCGGAACGTTCTTCAAACGCTGAGGATACCATATATTTCATTTCTGAAGGTCCTTTGTGAAGTTGTTTTCTCACATTAGGATTAAAAAAGTAATTTCCCTCGAAAGCAAATAAACGCCAAACTCCGAATTCACTAGCAGGGCAGATTACAATTTAGACTTGCTTTTATTCAAATGATGGGAATTTTCTAACAAAGGAAATGAGCTGACGAACAAATTTAAGAAATTATAGCACCTACTTTGTCATATTGTGGTTGAACTTTTATTCTCTTATTGTCCGAAGGGCTACCACATTACCTAGAAAGAACAATGAGTTTCTCAGCAGAAAATTAAAAGAAAAAAAAAAAAGAAATTACCCAGAGGTGCTGTAACTTACAAAACAATTGTTCTTGCTAAGCTTTGTGCAGCTTTAAATACAATTGAATATTAATTCTATCAGACCTAGTTGACTTAAAAGCTAGGATGAATCACGAGCTGATTTTTGGCATTCCTTCATTTTTCCACTCTTTTGTTCACTTGACACACAGCTTTTATACACTGGCTTTGCGGGAACCACTGGCGTGATCTCTTGAACAATCTGTTCGAGGAGGAAAGGGCTTGTCCAACCAGCAGCCAGAGTTTTAATTAAATACTGTTCATCCTGTTTATCTCAAACAGCTGAAGAAATAGCTGTTGGCGTAAAGGTATCAATGAACGTATGTTCTCTGGTGTTAATAGGGCAAAGAACCTTCTCAGTGCTTAAAAAGGAAAACACAACAAAACGCACCCCCCCCCCCCCATCCTGTCATTATTATTTTTGAGTTAAGTAGAATCACATCGAAGCATCGGTCCCGTTCTGTGGAGCTCGACTCCGTATCATGTTGTAAGGGACATGCAGGTTGAAGAAATTATTTTGTTTATTAATTCAGGTTGCATGTCCTGCTAGGCTGGCTGGAAGAGAAAGGAAAGAGAGGTGTAACTTTCAGCACACACTGATTTGTTCTTATTACATAACAAAAGTCTATTTCTTTATCGTGTTATCATTCAGTTAATAAAAATTAGCTACAATAACAGCATCAACTTAAAAACCCCTCAAAGTCCGGGGGATTTTCTTTCACAATGAACATGAATACTGTTCAGAAATACAAACAGTCAAAGGATAACTTTAGGTCTGAAAGGGAAACCTGGCAAGGGTAATTGAATAAGCCTGGGTCCCTTGACTGTGTCATGGTGAGGGCAGTCAACATGTCATAATTAGGTTTATTGAGGGCCATTCCAACAATCTGCTTCTATTCTTCCTGTCTCATTGTCCACAGCTAGGCAAATAGCCAAGGGACAAAAGAAATCAAGTGCTGACAAAACATGAAAGAGGAAAAAGATTTAGCTGCTTTTATCAAAGAAACTGAGAAGGACTTTGTGTAAATAAAATAAGTGACTGGCCATCCTGCATTTAGGCAATGCCGTTTTCATTAGAATTAATTCTTGACATATTGGAAGAGTTCCAAGGGAAGGATTTCTACTTCTGACAAGTTTAATTTGTAAATTAAAAACAGTTGGTTAAACATGAGCCTCCATCAACAAAACTTAACCAAAGCCATACACGGCAAAGGCCTAAGCAGGTGAAAAAGAGAATGACTTTGAAAACAGTCTTCCCCAAAATTATGCAAATTCTTATTACTTCAAAACAAATGTTTCCCATTGAAGCCTTCCCAATTGAGCAGGATGTCTGCTCCTAGAGGTTTGTTTAGATCACATTTTCTTCCCCTCTAAGCCTCTTTCGTTGACACAACACTTACTCCGCGCTGGTTTTGGGGAGAAGTGGCGAGAGCGGAAGAGGTAGACTTCACGTGTTTTAAGAAGCCAAGCGAATGCAACTTTTGTTAAGGTTGCACATTTCAGGACAGGCTGCTCTGCGTTTTCTTCACGGAAGGTGAGAGCTTTTTGCAAGCGTGCTTCTGATTCCTAACGGGGAGACAGAGTTAGGAGCTGTGCGGCTGTGTCGCCGGCACTAAATATTCATCAGATCTCTGGGCCAGGTTGTCTGTTTGGAGGGCGGTGTGCAAAGCCAGCAGCTCTGTGATTATGACTTGGTGAGAGAGACAAAGTGAAAACCTTCGGGACAGAGGTCCAGCTGGCCTCTGGACAAGACTTCCACTTACGTTTAGGAAAGCCCTTTAATAAAACAGCTATTTGTGAAGTTGGGGGCAGCACTCATATTGCATTTTGGCGCTTTGCAGGGTAAGGTTCAGAGGGGGGTGTTTCCCCTGGACCTGAATTTCGGAAACTCCTTTTCCAGCTGTGAATGGGAAGGTGGCTGGAGAAGAGAATGCCAGCATGAACCATCTGTCCCTTGGGAATATAAATTGTACATGCGTATCAAATGCCCCTTAGTTTTATTGAGAGTTACATAGGAAATAAGAAACCTATTACTTGGGCCGCTTTAGGGAGAAGGCTGTTTAGATTTGAAAACTTCCCAATGCTTTACTTCACCTGACACCAGGGCGTATTAGAGATTCATGTGGCTTCATTCCTAGGCACTTGAAATTAAAGTGAAAACATTTTTCCCCTATCCGAAAAGAACAGAATGACATCAGATAGTGGGTGTGAAAACACTGGTAGGTGTAAAGCCCTGGATAAATGCAAAGTATAATCATTACTGTTGGCATCGCTATTATTGTTTTGTATGAATGGAGCTAATCAGTGGTTGCATCTGTATGATGAAATCGAGATACAGGGTCCAAACATTTCTCTCGTGGCCCATTAAGCTGGCTCTGCAGTGTCTTGAAGTTTATTCTGTTTGTGGATGTTGGTAAAAAAAACCAGAGCACCTTGGACTGCCGAAATCTAATTCTGCACCAGATATAACTGTGATTCCATGAAAGACTTTGGGATTAAGTGACTTTCCTTTTTGAGCCAAAAACCTCAACCCTCTTAACTAGCTGTGTGATCAAGGGAAACTCGCTAGCCACTCTGATCTGGATTCTTCGGAGGTGGAAGTGATGATATTTGCTCCGCTACCTGCAAGCTTTGCATATAGTAGTGGCCCTGAACACATTCGAAGTTCTGAACAAATATGAAGTATTATTTACTTCTAATCTGCTCCTCGCTTTTGTACTGATTGAAACAAGATTTGGGAGCTGATTGAGTTGCCTTAATGCTTTCTCAGGGCACGGTCTAATAAGAATTAAGTGGATCTTCCTGTGGTCAGTCCAAAATACACAGAATTCCTTCCGTATCCAGGACAGAAGGGACCTCGCTGTTGAGATCACACTGCTTTACTGCAAAGCAGCACCCTGGTGCATTTCTGGTTGAAAAGCGGGATGGGAGAAAGTGCTGTTAGGGGTTTGGATTTGGGCAAAATAAGGCTTTTGATTTGCACATTGTTCTCATGCCTGTTGGCTCATGTCACAAGATTAGAAGGCCCAGCAGGCCAGGAAGGAGTTTCTCTGGAAGGAGTTGGAGATTTATGCAGATTGACTGCCTCTCTGACATTTATTTGCTGCCCTTTTCTCCCTCTGTTCTGACAACTATGAACCAGATGGACAAGCTCATGGAAAATAAGGCCAGGGAAGAGAAGATGGTTTTGATTTCTTCAAAGATAAGCGAGTGCCCTCACTCTCTCTCTCCCTCCCTCTCTCTCTTTCTCTTGACCTAATTCAAAATCGGCATCTCACTGTCGGAGGCTGTGTGTAACATGTGGACAAGGACCTTCCTTGTTACACCACGGAGAGTAACCTAAACTCTGTTTAGCGGGCATCCGCCCACGAGAGAAAGTCCGGGGCATGGTCCGAATGTTGTGTCTAGCCATCCGCTTTGTAGCCGGGCTCCACGGGTACTGTCTGAGCTTTAGTGAAGATGATAATTCACTGGGACTAATGTCCTTCCTTCATCACCAACCTCTCCAAAAGGAGAATGATGGAGAGGAGAAGCATGGTTTACTCTTTCACTGGGATCACTTATGATTTGAGCAGTATTTCACCTTCTGTTGAAGCACTCCGGCACTGCCAGTAGGCTCAGTCTATTGTTGCAGCTTCAGTATCACGAGGGGACAGATGAAGGCAGCGGCCACCCAATCGTGATTTCCCTGGGACACATCTCATCTACATCTAGAGATGACTGATGGATAGAAGTGTTATACTATCTTAGACTCAAACTAAATTCTCTGTGCTGGGAGGGTTAGTGAAGCATCAATAATTTCAACACAAATGTTCACATCCAAAGTAACTATGTCCTGAGCACTGGGACATTTTTCTTTCTTTCTTTTCTTTTCTTTTTTTGAGAAAAGTTACGTTTCCCCCCCTCTCCCCCTCATTTTATAGCCTTCCCATTTTACCTCGGTGTTACCTGTGGCACATAGTGAAAATACTTTATCTCCTTGTGAGTCCTGCCCTTGGAATTTCAGTGTTGAAATATGGGATTAAAAAGAGTGAATGGATTTGCTAACTACATGCAGAGGTTTTTGTTTTTTTTTTAAACGGATGTTTGGGAGGGGACGTGCCGGCTCCCGAAGTTAGCCTTATTATTTATTTTCTGTTGTCTCTGTTTGTAGACTTTTTTTTTTTATTTGTTTACTCTTGTTTGTTTGAACTAATCGCTACTTAAGGAAAAGACCTCTCCGGACAGCCTCCTCTTCCCCAAGCCTTCAGCCGCGGTGACCATTCAGGCATAAAAACGTGCTTATCTGCAAATGAATGGCAGCTCTTCGCTTCATTAAAGCCCCTTTCTCTTTTGGCACTCGCATTGTGACCCTTTGATATTAATTCAAAGGGCAATTAAAGAATGCGGCCCATCTTTGAAGTAAGGCATTCAGGGCAAGGGTAGGGATGGACCTGGGCCTCTGATGGACTGTGTGTATTCAACAAGCCTTTTCAAGGCAGTTTGAAGTGAGTCAAAGAAAATGGGCAGGAGAAGGTCAAAGAGAAAAAAGGGGCTAAAGAAACAGTCTGTATTTGTTCGGAGTATTAGCCAAGCAAACTGCAAATAGCAACAAAATGAAACAGTTAATAGAGCAGCCAGACAGAGCCATGTCAATCACTTAACTTGGACAGCATTAGGCCCACGGAGGCTCCCTCTGCTGTGTTACCTAATTATCTTGGGAAAGGCAGTAACTGGAAGTAATGGTATTGTATTTCTTTCTGCTTACTGCCCAGAAAAGGTGATAAATACTCACTGCTCCATAATTATGCAACATATATACATAAAGGAGGAGGGGGGGGCGGTGAGAGGAGGCTGGAGGGGGGCGGGGGCCGCATTGAAGTCGCGTTCCTAGTAAAAAGCCCAAATATGGCACAAATATGGCATTTTCAAACATTAGCATGCCGGAGAATCACTTAACTCGTTTCATCTGGAGCTGGCCGAACCATGCCGGGTTTCTTCTTTAACAACCCTTAAAGACAAACATGTTTACCCATCTAGGAAAGTTCTTCTTTAGGAAAAAAAAGTGTAGCCAGCAAAAGCTGTGCTTAAATAATACGAAGGATTTGGCCAACACTCCACTCTGCCCCCGTGGAGAAGAGGAGATTCAGAGTGAAGTCGGATTGGTCTCTTAGCTTCCCCCATTGTGGCTGGCTGTTGACACACCCTTGGGGGGAAGCGGCTGGATGGCCGTCCTGGATAACAGCCCAGCCCGGGTTGCAGACATCACCTGGAGGGGTGAGGGGGAGGCAGGGCTGGGGCTCTGATGGGAGGCTGGATCAGTTTCTATTAGAATGTCGAGCAGGGATAATTTTGGATTCCACTTTTATCGGTCGTTATGAAAGACACAAAGCGTTAACGGAGCGCTACTTTGAAAGTGTGAGCCAACTCATTTAAAAAAGATTTCCAGGCTTCCCCGGGGGTGGAGAGGTGAGAGAGGAAGCCCCAAGCACCTGTGTAAATGTCTGCAGATAGGTCGAGCCCGCGGTGTCTCTGAATCACAAAACGCAGAGGTCGGCTTTTAAAGAGGCCCCTGAGGACTGTTCGGATTATTGGTAACATGGGCTGTTGCACACTGTCGTTTGATGTTGCGTTTGTGCATAATGGATTTTGTTTGGAGGGTCGGTAATAGATCTGAAGGATCTGTTACCCAGCTTTTTGACATACTGTTCCAGAACGTAGCTATTAATATAAACGTTTCTGCCCTTTGTAAAAAGTCCATTATGGAAATAAGTACTTCATCACTCTGCCTTTTAACACACCAGTCATACCCTGGTGCTTGAAAACTCTCCTTTAAAAAAAAAATCTTGATTTGGGGGTCACCAGTGATGGTTTGTATACAAAACTAGAGAAACAAACGATAACGGTTAATTTTTGAATTTAGTAGCGACTTGAGCTGTATAGTAGAGTCAACCAACACATGATCCATCCTTGTCCTGTTTAATGCTAAGACAGAATAATGTTTGAGGGGGTAAGAGGTGTCCTCCACCACAGAAACAAGTCAACAGAACAGTGGCAGCTTATGTGAATTTGAAATTCAACTAGGTGAATTTGTAAATTCCCTTAGGTGTCGTGGGAGGAAAGTACCCCCCAAACCCCAAATAATGATTAAAAAACCCAAGGAAACAATAATTGCAAAATGAGGAGAAGCACAGGCAGTAGAAATAGAATAAATGAGCCAGGACATGTCACCAGTACTAGCCATGGAAACTTTTCTACTTCTAGAAGGAGGGCATTTCTTTTTTCAAAGGACTCCTTCGCATGTTCTTTTTCGGAGTGATTAAAAATCATAGTACCTGGAAAGATTTAGGAAATGTCTGTGATCCTAGAATACTGAAAATACTGATGTACCTTTCAGATCAGAATCAGCTCTCATGGGGGCACCTGGGTGATTCAGTGGGTTAAGCGTCCGACTTTGGCTCGGGTCATGATCTCACAGTTTGTGGGTTCGAGCCCCGCATCGGGCTCTGGGCTGACAGCCAGCTCAGAGCCTGGAAGCTGTTTGGGATTCTGTACCTCCCTCTCTCTCTGACCCTCCCCTGCTCACGCTGTCTCTCTCTCTCTCTCTCTCAGAAATAAATAAAACATTAAAAAAAAAATCAGCTATGGGGCGCCTGGGTGGCTTAGTCGGTTAAGCGTCCGACTTTCGCTTAGGTCATGATCTCGCGGTTCGTGGGTTCGAGCCCCGCGTTGGGCTCTGTGTGCATCCTACTTTATAGCTAAGGGTACACTGGGTCGTGGCTTCTGGGGAGACAAGCCACATCGAACAAGTGTTGAAGACGGGGTCTGTTTTCAGGGAGTGCCCTTAGCGCCTCTGCAGCTGGTAGATTTATGAAAAGGGGCCAGTTATAATATTTGCCATATAGCATTGTGATTGACCCGCAGTGCCCCTCAGTAAGCATCAGACATTGTCTTGGTGAACCTACTTGCGGGGTGTGGCTCAGAGGCGGGATTCCCAGGAACGTCCTTGAACCCCTGAGAGTGCGGGCAGTTTGCTGGGTGTTGTAAGGTGTTCTAGGTGAGGAGAGGAAACCAGGATGCAGTCATGATGGTTTCTGCGTAAGTGTTCCTTGCAAAGCACCTGGGCAGATCGACACCATGGGGAGCCCCTAACTTACCGCGATTTTTCCCCCATTCTAAGTGACTATTCACTTTGTACCTGGATTTTGTATTTGTAAATCTATTTTTATTTCAGTTCACTTTTATTTTATTTTATTTTACTTATTTCATTTCTTTTCAAGTTTTTATTTAAATTCCTGTCTGTTAACATATAGAGTAACATTAGTTTCATGTGTAGGGTCTCGTGATTCACCACTTATGCACAACACCCGATGTTTATCACAAGTGCTCTCCTTAATACCCATCATCCATTTAACCTGTCTCCCTGTCCACCTCTCCTCCAGCAACCATCAGTTTGTTCTCTGAGTCTGTTTTCTGGTCTGCCTCTCCCATTCATCTGTTTTGTGTCTTAAATTTCACATATGAGTGAACTCATATGGTGTTTGTCTTTTTCTGACTGATTTATTTCACTTAGCGTAATACTCTCTAGCTCCATCCACATGGTTGCAAATGGCAAGATTTCATTCTTTTTTATGGCCGAGTAATATTCTGTTGTATATGTATACCATGTATTCTCTATCCGTTCCATTCATCTGTCAGTGGACTTTTGGGCTCTTTCCATAATTTGACTATTTTTGATATGTTGCTATAAACATCACGGTGTATGTATCCCTTTAAATCAGTAATTTTGGTTTCCTTTGGATAAATACCTAGTAGTGCAATTGCTGGATGATAGGGTAGTTCTATTTTTAACTTTTTGAGGAACCTCCATACTGTTTTCCAGAGTGGCTGCACCAGTTTGCATTTCCACTGATGGTGTAAGAGGGTTTTCCTTTCTCTGCATCCTTTTTTTTTTTTTTTTTTTTTTTTTTTTTTTTTTTT